>NC_135507.1:22901115-22982241 GCF_052857255.1 Amblyomma americanum | reverse complement strand
CGGGGTTTGCGGCGTTGTCGCGTGCTGTGCCCACCGCCTGGGCGCACGGTTCCGCGTACAACATGGTGGCGCAATGCGCGTATGCAGCTGTCTACCTCGTGGGAGGTTTAATTGTACAAAAACGAGGTTAAGAAAGAAAGAAAAACGAGTCATGCGTCCAATCGATAGCTGTCACGTGATCGAGGCGCCCCGATCTACACGAAGCGGACAGATTAGACTCGAGTTCTCGCTGCGTTGTCGAGATTAGATTTATTAGAGTTACAGAAAAGGCCTTTCGCTCGCACGGCGGCCCTTGTTACCTCAAGAGCCGAAAAACCTAGGCTAAAAGAACGCAGGAGAAATGCGAAGCAATAATACTGGAAAAGCTGGAAGAGCTACGCAACCTCTTATTCGCTCGAAGCGGTTTAATTAAAGCTGCTCCTCTTCGCTTGTATTATTTTTTTTTTTGCCGAGCTGGGAGTAGACGCCGAGTCGCATTTATCTCCGTGCTTCGTCCTAATCGAGCCAATTTAAATGCGATAATTGCGCAACGGCAGCCGGTTCAGAAAAAGGTACCAGGGTCGGTGGTGAAATCGCATACACTCAAAAGAGAAACATATAGTTAGTGTACACGCGTGTAAAGGCAGGGCATTAAATAAGAACACACACTCGCGACGCTACAGGTTGCGAAAGGGCTTTCGCGGCGGCCTCGACTCCGTTGGAATTCCAAAAGACCTCGGCGTGTTTTAGTCTAGAACCAAGATTCTCTTACGAAGCCGAGAAGAGAGTAGAAGCAAGAATAGGACCGACAAATCAAAGCGAGGGTGCCAGAACGCATTTGGTTTAAGAGTTGGCCGTTAAGTATAGATACTACGTTAAGCATTAAACATAGGCAAGTATTATGCGAAAAGAAAAAGAAACAAGAAAATATAAATTTCCCTAAACTTTCTCTTTCGGTTAATCATGGAACTGCTGAAGCGTTCTTGGCAAGGATGATGCTGAGCGAACACACATTGAACACCGAAACGAGTGTCGTTATAGAAAATTTAGAATTACCGCTTACAAAGGGAGCTAGCTAAGGACCATGCCGCTAAAAATTCCTTCTTACTTAAACACACCTCTGTTCAATTCGCTATTCTGTGTATAATTGACACACTTAAGAAGCCGCTTGCTTAGCGAAACCCTCGGCTTTCTCAGCGCGTGTCTCCAGCCTCGCATTACACGGCGTCGGACGGGCGGGTCGTGAGAAGTGCTCTGGGGCGTTGGCGGACTCCGTTACCAAGCAAGCGAGTGTACACCGCACAGTGACAGAGGCCAGAGGAGGAACGGGAAAGACAGGGAGAGTCCGCCCAGCGCGTCACCAGCCACATCTACATCGTGCCGTCGCCTAATTATACCGGAGCGCCATGCGGTTCGGCGTTCCCGACGGCAGAGAACACTGACCTCCCCCGCTACACCCCCGCCCTCCTGGAAGTGACACAGCGGAGCCAGTGCTAAGAGCCCCCCCCCCCCCCCCCCCCCCCCCCCCCCACACACACACACACCCGCGGAGAGGCGGCAGTCGGCGGCACTCCTTATCAGCGAGCGACGACGCGGCGTGATCTGCATTCGCTTCCGCGGGTCGAGCACGAGAGATCGACTCGACATGCTGGCCGCACGCACAGCAGCGGAAGGACGAACGCAGTCGAGCGTTTCTCCTCTGCCGAGCCCCGCGCCGGTGCGTGCGTGTGTTTGCGGGTGCACGCACGCGACAAGGCGCCGCACCCCCTTTGCTCCTGCTCCCGTCCTGACTTCCCGCGCGAAGGTTCGTGTTTCGTTAATGGGAGAGACGCGTGTTAATTCGCGCCCCCCCGTCGCCGCCTGCACGGGTGCCACCGCTTTGTTCGCAACGCCGCACCCGCAGTTGGGAAGCACGTGTGTGTATGTGCACACACACGGGAGAGGGCGGCAGGTTAACCCGGCAACCACGCTTTAAGTTTAATCGCTCGGTTATGAATACCCGCCGATTCCAACAAATATATTCGAAACACCGTGTACACACGCAATCCCTTTTCTGTAATTGTTTCTTGTCTCTTAATTTACGCGGCTCCAATAACAGCAGTCTCCTTTTTTTATTAATTATTATGAAACCTCGCCAGAATGTACTCCATATCCGAATATTTGGGAGCAGTTCATCGCTCAGAACCTCGACGCCCGACGATGTTCGACTGAGCATCGTACAAGCTCCCTCGTTGTACCCCCCATCGACGATTCGTAGCGGACAAACACGTCGACAACGTCGGAAGCAGGCTCGTCTTTCGAAACAAGGGGCACGCGACTAGGCAAGCAGAGCGCCGGTTTGTTTCAACACTGCCCTGAACGTGCTCGCCGATGTCCTCCGTGTGTCGTGCGCATTACGAAAGCGCACTCCTCGGGGTCCGACTGCATGTCCGGCTTCGATCCGAATCACAGCCAGAAGGAAGGGGCATGTTTTCACAACACGAGCGACCTGTGACCCGGAAGGAAGGAAGCAGCGGGACCGGATCCCGCCACCAATCACCAGGAGGCGTCCCAGTCGGTACGTCCCGCATCGCATGCGCACGGCCGCTCGGAGGAATCGGGACACGGCGAAGGAGGGAGGGGGAGAGACGGGCCCTACCTCGTCTGCTGATGAGGCCGCCTCATCCTGTTCGATTGTCGAGCACGCATCCAGGCAGGCAGTTTGTGCCGCGCGGGAGGCAGGGGGGGGGGGGTGAGCGAGGTAGTACAGAGCGCGCCAGAAGACACGCGCGCCCTCTCACGGCCTTAATTAGGGCCCCTTAGCCCGTCAGAGCAGCGCTTTTCGCCCGCCCGCCTCCTCGCATGGTAGTCGACGTCGCCTCGACACCGCTCAGGTCTTCCTTCTTTAATTTTTTTTTTTTTCTGGGAAGAAGCAAGCACACAAGCATCAGCACGTGGCCCGATGCCGCTGCAAATCTAGGGCTGTGGACCTGCGTGTCTGTACTGTTACGTCTGTCCGCATGTCTTTCGCGAATGCGTCGTAAATGGCGGGGTTCCTTCCTTCCTGTTGCGGATGGGCGCGGGGAAAAGAAGTGGAGTAGTACTACGTGCTCGTTTCGCGCTGGCGTAGTGCCGTTGATTGACGCAACGATGGAGGAGGCGCGGCAGTCGGAAGTGCGGCATGCATCACGCCGCGGCCGGTCGTCGGAGGAAGATGAAGGCTGCCAGTGGCCGAATAACGGCGATGTCGTTGGTCGACGGCGCCGATTGCTGCAACTGCGTAATGGTGTGAGCGGGCGACGAACCAGTGGTCGCGCGGAGAGCAATCAGCGAGGCGTTTACTCAGGCAGCGACATAAACTAACGGGACTACGACGGACTCCAAAGCGCAATTTTACAAGCATTGTGAATATTGTCGGCATGCAGTTGCAAGACGAAGCCACAGTTAAAGCTTGTTCTCTGGGCCAGTTGGTCCGAAATTGACATACCTTTTTTTTTCTTTTAAAGATACCGCAAAGCGGCCTTTGTTCCAAGCATTGAATGCCGGTGGCCACAGCAGGTGGAATCGCATAGGGCGCCACTCAAGGTGCGCGAGGCGCAGATACTGCTTGCAGTAGCGGACACAGCTTTACACCGAAACGCGGCGAAGGCCATGGAGAGAATTCAGAGTAGGCGGAACGTTATAAACGACGCGGTTCTTTTAAACGTTCACGGGTGGTTGTGTCCTCAAGTTACCGCTGTTTTTTTTTTTTGTTCCTGGTCGAACGATCGCGTTCTGCACACAGTTCCGGAAAAAAAAAAAAACTGCGAGACGTCGTTTTCTAAATATGCGAGACGTTTAGATCTCGCCTCGCCCTTCATAAAAGCGGAAGTACTCGCTGGCGTGCAACCGCAGTTGTCGGCAGCCAAGCAGCGTGAAATATGGAGCAGATTCGAGGCTGGAACCGGCAAATGGCGTCGCGCGCCGTCGTCCCAAAGTCATTTCTACAGACCCTTACATCGCCAACCAACTCGCGGAAAACGCAATTCCCGAGGTTTTATTTTGGCGGGACGCATTACCCGGAAGAAAAAATATATAGATCGTAAAAAAAAAGGGGGGGGGGGGGATTCAGTAGAGTGAATCGTTTCGCGAAAACGGGCAGACCCCGGTTAAAACTTTTTCGTTACGTCAAGTCTTTCCTTTTTTGCCAGTCCCCTCGCTAGGAGCGCTGTTTCCCGCGAAAGGGCTCGCCAAATGTATATGCGCGTCAACTTACAAAAATCGCCCGCGGCGGCCACAGTTGTCGCTCCTTTGCTCGACCATATACCATATCACTTCCAGCACGTCGTCGCGGTGTCGCCGAGGAAAATGTCCGAAGAGGGAAATAAATTGTACTCGCGAGAGAAAACGAGCCGGAAAAGATAAGAAAAAGAAAGAAGACCAGTCTATATAGTATATCTCCTTTCCCTCTTTTCTCTGTCTGTCATCTCCGTCGGAGTTATGGCGCGTTATCCGCTTCTTGCATAATCTAGCAGGTGAAGAAGAAGCGGAGAGCAGCTCAACGTCTTTCCAGGCAAATTGGCAATGAATTCCGAATGAGGATCAGCGCTTTCTTCGCTGCGACGACGGGGCTTCTTCGCCGCCGAATTGCTATCTGAGTATTCTTTTTTTTGCTCGTTTCCTTTTTGGTGGCTTCGCTTTGAAAGACGAGGCGACGGAACGAAGCACGATTGTGGTCGCAGTGCTGTAAAACCGAGGCAGAAGTATAAGAAGGAGAAAGCGACATTTTCGGGCGACGAGCGCTATAGCGCATAATAATCTTGGGTGCAAAAAACCGGCGCAATTGTCCGGTGCGCGCGATGAAGGCTTTGAAGAGGGTACTTTTCATCCTCAGCACAGCTCGACTGGAATCGGAGCGTGCACTTGACGACGGCGCCTACAGCTTCGTTTCGCAACGGCGTGGCTTGCGAATTCGAGGCGCGTACCGTGCATGGATATGCATAGGACGTCCCGAGGACGTCCACGCCTGCGTTGCGAGGTTTTTAAAAAATAGGCAGTTCGGCTAATATGCAGATGGATGGATGTACTGATATACATACGACGTCCCGATCACGTCCATGCTTACATTGCGGGGTCGTGAGTTCCGCATGTAGATAGTAAAGCTCTTATGCAGACGGGTGGGCGTACGGATATACATACGACGTCCCGATCACGTCCATGCCTGCGTTGCGGGGGGTCGTGAGTTTCTCAATAAGAAGTCAAGCTCTTGCAGACAGGTGGGTGTGCGGATATACATATGACGTCCCGATCACGTCCAAGCCTGCGTTGCGGGGTCGTGAGTTTACCG
The DNA here is from genome assembly GCF_052857255.1 of Amblyomma americanum. Lineage (NCBI taxonomy): Eukaryota > Metazoa > Arthropoda > Arachnida > Ixodida > Ixodidae > Amblyomma > Amblyomma americanum. The sequence goes on along the minus strand of NC_135507.1, from coordinate 22,976,957 downwards.
AATAGACAGCTAAGCCCTTATGCAGATGGGTGGGTGTTAGGAACACGCATAAAAAAGCGGTTGGTGAGACCGTTTTGGAGTGCACGTTTCGCTTCCGGCATGGTGTGAAGCGAGAAGGAGCAGACAAGCATCAGTGGGAACACCTTTTATATGTGGTCATTGTACTTCAAACCACGGCAAACTGAACACGCGAACTGAGGTTTCCTGATGCGCGCACCGTGGGCACACTACGTATCCCCCTTTGCCAAAAGTAACCGAGCAACAGGTTTTTTGCTTGTCAAACCTATAACGGAGCTTTTAGGTCACGCCTAAAGACCGAAAGGTCTCAAGACGTGAGGACAAGGGTGCACCTTACTTTACACAGATTCAGAGCTTAAGGCAGCCATAAGTGCTTCGTTACGCGGCTAAGAAACGAACCACCGTTGTCCGGTTAACCTTTGGCAAAGACGGTACATACTGGTAATAATATTATTACTCACCTTGCCAGCATCGCTGGAGGTTTTCTACCATTCGTAACAAAGAATGCTATTTGGTTTCATATGCTCCCGTTTCATTCGATGGAGAACTGCACAAGATCAGCATCATGACCGTCGTAGTGGCGACAAATACTGCACTGGACGTCCGCGGGACGTTAAAAACGTCCCCCAGGGACGTCCCTTGGAGTGTTGATGGCCACTGGGGTATTGTCGAGAGGAGACAAAATTGGAGTGCGTCATGTTCCGATGGCAACAGAACTGCGCTCGAAATAAGTGAGGAAATATTCTGCTAGTAACGAAGTTGGATTCGAGGCTCGAACTTTGCGTTCATAGCATGCACATGCGTGAGTATGGTAATGACAGTGCCTACTTCAGTCGGCTATATCCAGAACACAAGATACGTGAAGAGAACGAGCATTACAGAAGCCTCGCCTGTTCGAGCAAGTCGGCTTTCCTTTATATTGGTCGCACACACTCGAAGGGATCTATAAATCGTTAAGATACAGAGAGCATGCTCAATTCGCGTCAGGAAAGCCGAGGAGATGCCACAGGAAATCATGCAGAGCAAAACTAAGCTGCAAGGAGCATAACTCTAAACAGAAAGGAGTAAAAAAGAGAGTAAGCTGTCTTCTAGTGCACATCTTTTTACAAAGAGCTGTGCGCTAGACGACAGCTACTACTCCCTTCTTAGTCCCATGTGGGCGTATTTGTGTTTAGAGTGTATAGGAGGAATGGGGAGTGCGGTGTTGGAGTACAACCGCGTTTCTCTGGAATTCGAACAACCAGACGGAAACGTGAAAAATAAAAGCACGGTGGATTGGGCCGCCAGTTTTGTGACCTTAGATATTTCATGCTCAACGGCTTTCACTTTGTATCCGCCCAAAAGGAGTCGAACCGAGCACCAACGAATGGCCTCCGTTTCTCGGACCGCAAACTTTTTTTTTTTCAGACTTTACAGCATTCCTGGCCCATATTCGTCGCTTGTTCACCACACGACGTTGCCGATAAGTGGCAGGACGAAACATAAAGCCGCGCATGTCGACAGCTATACGAGCCATTTACGAAGTTTGTTCCTTCCCCCCATCTTCAATACCGCTTTTTTATTTAGCGGAGCACAAGGCCCCAGCGTCCCTACGCTCCTCGCCCCAAAACGGTGAGCGGAGATATTTTTACGTCCCCCGTGTGACGACCGACGGGAAAGGAGGAGTCACGACGGCGTTTGGAGCGCGTCTCTTTTTTTGCGATGCGCCCGGTTTGCTTCTTTACAACCTTCGGATGGGGCCCATTCCAGAAAAAGGACGACCGCCGGAAGAGCAGGAAAGAGAGGGGGGGGGGGGGGGGGGGGAGAGTAATCGCGAACGGCCGCCTCCGCTGCTTTTCGGAACAGGCGGCGAAGGAAGCAAGAAAACGTCGTCGTACAGCGGATGACGACATCCGAGGAGACATTCCCTTTTTTATCGTTATTACTATTATTCTCAGTTTTTTCACCCCACATTTTCCGCTATCTTTTTTTTTTTCACAGCCTCTAGCCCGACGCCTCCGGTCGAAAACGAGGGCAAGTGCTGACGGAAGTGGCACAATAGGGAAGTCCGGAATGCGCCGAGGAGGACGTTTTAAGCATTTAAATTGTGTTTATTTTTCCCATTTGTTATTCGTATTTCTTGGGATTCAAGGAAGACTTTAGCGATTTTTTTTATCGGATGAACATTCCGCCCTTCATGTTTTACGTTCGCAGTGAACGTCGTACAATATCAGCGCGAATGCTTGACAATCGTTCGTATGCACAGTGAATTTCTGTCCGTACCAGTCTATTTATCAACACGTGGAAAATATAGGTTTGAAATCAGATTATTCGCAGGCTATTTCGTGGAGAATCGGTTCAACAATGTGATCTTCCAAGCTATTTGCCATCAGCTGACCACGACCGCTCGTGTTCGCAGGCGCATACGCTCGGACAAATTGTAAAGAGGTAGTGCCCGCTCGAAACCTCCTTCGGAATATCAGTAAGAGCTGGAACAAGATATCGCGACGAGATAACACAGGGGAAACCAATTTAACGTGAGGAAACGCTCTCAATTTTCATTGTCAAACTTATATTACGAGTAAATATTGAACGGTGCCTCATCTGCATGCGACTCCGCAAAAGGTGAGGGGTGCCTTTTCTGTTGTTTTTCCACACTGATTAAGGTTAAGCTCTGCAGTCAAGGCAATTAATAGTAGCGCTCATCAACTGTCCTAAATTAAGGTTGACTAGCTAAATTTTCCTTTTAATGTCGGTGCCATAGTCGCAGAAGCATATATATATATATATATATAAATATATATATATATATATATATATATATATATATATATAAACTGCTCGCTCCTGTCAAGCGCGGCTGCTACCTCCCCTCCGGAGAGTCTCTCGGACCGGACAAGGTTGCGAATTTTTCTCGCGCCAAACCTAGTTCGTTCCCTTTTTATATTTTTCATTTATTACGAATGCTTCCGCGCTGCCTTTTGCAGCCGCCGGGGCTTATTTGCCGTCGCGGACCAGCAGCTGCCGGCAGCACCGGACACAGCGACGTTTATGAGAACTGGAATTGCAAATCTCGGGAGCCTCCCGCGCTCTTACTTCTTTCATCTCCGCGCCTTCCTTCGTTCTATTCTCGCCGTGTTTCTCCCATCGCACGGAGTACACGGCGCACCGAGCGAGGGTCGCATAACCGAGCCTTCTCGAGGGAATGAGAAAAGAAATAAAAAATAAATAAAAGCGCGGCGCTGCAGCGGCGTATACGCGCGAAAAGAAATTAGGTCGTTACTGTAACGAGCTGACGGGCGAGACAAAGCAGGGCCTTTCTTCATTTTCTCTCCGCCTCGGTCGTTCATGCGCGCGTTTGTGGAGCCAATGCAAATGGCGCGTTAAGAGCGCCCGTTATCTCTCTTGTCGCTAGGGGGCGTATGCCGGAGGCCTGTTCCGTTTTCTTGCGAGAGGGGCCGTTATGGGGGCAGCGCGTTTAGCGCTTTTGATACAGTTGCACACGCCGTGTACCTGGCACAACTTGAACACTCCTCCCCCGCCCACCCCTCCCTATTTTTCTTTTTTTAGCTGCTATCGTTCGGTGAAGGGCCTGTAGTAACGTGAAGACGGTTAAGGCCGCGAGAAAAACGCGCCATCAATTCCTAAAGGATGAAGCCCTTATTTCATCGCACTAACTCGTTTCACATAGACGTCTGAGTGCCTGACATATGTTAACAGCCATGTAGCTTTGTTATTATCGTCTTTGCATCAATATTTTACGGTCATCTATTGCTTGTTTTTTCAGCAGCTAAGACCGATACATGACAGTGCTTCGACCTGTATTTTTTTTTTGTTTCTTTTCAACCACTTAACCAGCCACCTAGTGGCGTTCCATGCAAACAAAAAGCTTTCTTTCGGCAAAGCCGTGGGATCGGTCAGTACTTCTTGAGGCCGTGTGAAATTCGCGATTTTCATCGAAAATATACGATGTTACTTGTGACTGCTGTTCCTTTGTTATTTTGTCTATTGTACCCCGCTCCCCTCTGTAATGCCCTTGGGCCCTGAGGGTACTGAAATAAATAAATAAATAAATAAATAAATAAATAAATAAATAAATACATAAATAAATAAATAAATAAATAAACTTCCAGTACCAGTACACGGCTTCAAAGGACGAATATTACGCCTTATTGCACAGGAAACGAGCGGTATGCACAGAAACACTGTAAAAAAAAAATGACAATCTGGAATGAACAAGCGAATTACAGCAGCTATATCACCTGGCGAAAGCACTCCTGTGGCTTTTAGGCCACGGTGTAATGGAGTAGGGAGCCCACACATGAACAGTATGCGGTGAAAGCTGTACACGTGCAGACAAAAATAGGTAGAATATGCGCTTAATTAAGTTCGACGTGCTAAGGGATTGTCCCCGAGGAGACTAATAGCTAATGCCCCATCTCAGGAAGTTTCAGGGGAGTAACAGAGCATCTCTCTGAATGACTGTGCAATACAGCTACTCTTGCAAGAACTACGTCCCGTGTAATACTTTTTGTTACTTGTGGCTCAATGCGCAGTTGCGGCGACTGCACAGCTTCCCAGGGAGGCGGCGTTTGACCTCGGGGCTTTGACCGGTCTCAGCATAAGCGGAACGCGTTGTATATCGAGGGGAGGGAGGGGGCGTGCATCTACAGCTTTCGGAACCACACCACAGCGCAGCGTTGCTCAGTGCAGGCACTCGCAACACCGGCTTGCCGACCGAGCCCGTACCGGAAAGGAAGGCCGGGGCCTTCGAGGGGCGGAGGGCCCGTGAGGTATTCCGTGCCGCGGCCGGAGTAAGGGCTGCCCCGTGGATGGCACGCTTTAACGCAATGATTGCGGCGTTCTGGCTCGGCGGCCAGTTGACGCCAGAAGTTCTGCGGGCGGGACACGCCCCCCCCCCCCCCCCCCCTCTCTCTCTCTCTTTCTCCGGGTGTATCGGTGCTGGAGGCTTTCTGCCCGCAGACAAGCGTTTGTCGTCGCCGGTGGTCGGACGGAAACCAGGGCGGGTCACATCAAATGGGACGCTCGCTGCCGGAAATCGGGCTCTGCACAAACTACAGCGCTGACTGCAGTCAAATGACTGTTCGTACAAGAATGCCAAGAAACGTCTTATAAGAGGATGCGTATCACCCTAATCGGTTTGAATCGAATCTTAGTTCGGATCTTCCTTAAGAACAGTGTAGCGTCAACACTGTCGCAGCCTGCATGAATATGCACAGCGTTTGCACTGTCAGCACTGCTGCGCTCACTGGCCATTCAAGGGGCAGGTATGAGAGAAAGGCGTTTCCTCGATGGGAACGGGTGCACGCTCTGGGTAAGTGGCGAGAAAATTGCTTAAAATAAAGGCAAAGAGAAAAAAACAGAAAAAAACAGACTCCAAACGCAGGCTGCTGTTCACGGTCAAATTGCTACATGGTTACACACATCATAATCATCATCAGCCTGACTACGCCCACTTCAGGGCAAAGGCCTCTCCCATGTCTCTGAACAGGTTAAGGACGTCACTGGAGCGTCGTAGAAGTAACTAAGACTGCTTGGAATCCTAGAACCTTTTCGGGGCACTTCGGATGAAGAGTTCTCGTTACAAGGAGACCCCAAGTCTTCTCAAAAAAGCGACGAGTGGTGCAATAAAGCAGGCGAAGATGGATGTCCTTTCGGGAGCTTCGGCGACATGCCCCGTAGGCGCGGTAAGCTGCGGCCGTTACACAGTGATGTAAGAGTGTGTGCTTGGGGGGGTTCGTCGTCGGATTCCCACTGACGCAACATTCCCGGAGCGGCGCAGTGATTGCCTCCTACCAACGGCGCGCACTCAGGAAACGAAAGGCGCGCCGCGCTAAGCCCCGCACTCGGACCGTTCCGGCTGTCAGCCGCAGGCGAGAGTTCTTATCCCTCGCGAGAGGAGCGTGAAAGTCGAGGATAATCCGATAATTCGCCACTCGCTCGATCGGCCGGTCGACGACCACCGCCGACCGGTGCAAGTGTGTGTGCGCGCGCCCGTACCGCGTCGCAGGGGCGATGCACGTCGGCTGCCCGTCGGGCGTCAGCTAGCGCCGTCTTCGGGAGGAGTTCGCGGCGTCACCACTTTTCCCGTCTCCGGGTGGAGTGGCCGTAAAAACGGCGCGAGCGTCGGTGTGTATTACGCCACAGTGCACCGGCGGTTTCTAAAACCGCCCCTCCTCCACGCAGTCAGTCCCGCACACTTGGGGCATGACGAGCGGCGGGACGCGAGGGCACGCTCGCTCGCCGCAACGCGGCGCCACCTCGAACTGTTGCTCTACGCGCCTTTTTGATACGCCCACCTCTCTCGAGCAGGACGAGACAGGTATAAGGTTGGCAACGCTTCCGGTACGCCTCTCCGGTGGTGGCGGTCGTTGCGTCGGGGGCGGTGATACGCGTATAATTTGCCCACTTCCTTCCTGCTGAAGTGTAGCACGCCGCGGTTTGCAGCGGGCACAGCGTGAAGTGCACACGCGCGCGCCGCCCCGGGCTGTCACGGTCGTGCGCGTCGCGCAGTTACTGTCACGGTAGTCACGGTGCGTGGAAATGCGGGAAGGTCGTTTCCTCGCCTTCTTTTTTATCTTTGTTTCTTTTTTTCTACTTCTCGTGTTTAAGCTCGCGCCCTCTGCCGAGCGCTCTACTGCTTCCGGCCGCACCTAGCTACGAACTCCTCCGGAATGGTTACCCAAACGTGGCAGCTACGCGCTCCGCTTGCTTTGAAGGATAAACGAAACACAACAAATTCGCGGCGGCGTGGAGATCACGTGGGCGTGGCCACCGCCATTATTCAACTCGCTTAAAAGAGAAAGACAGCCGCCAAGCCGGCGTGAGCGCAATACGACATCGCTGATCTGACTGCGCGGCGACGTGTGTTGCTTTCCGCTCGCTGCCAGAGTACCCACAAAACCAGAGTCCGTTCATAAATAACTGCCGCCTCAGTAGAGAACACTTCAGCGACGCCGTCAACTCTGGTGTACCCCTGATGTGTCCGCGTGGCGTCCGGGAGCATTTGCTGCTGATCGTACGCGCCAGAACTAATTCCGTATAGTATACAAACCAGCAGAAGGCGCCGTCAGTAGACCTGTCTCGAAATTTTTTGTAGGGGGCGTCGCAGGCAAGTTGTGGGTCTTCCCGGAGTTAATAATAGAAGCTCAGCGCGCATTCGTTGTACAACTTTCTTCGTAAATACACCAGCGGCTACCGTGCGACGGCGTGTCCGAGTGGTCGAACATTACATCTGACATACGCTGCTCCAGCGTAACTTCGCCGCAACCGCGGGCTCTAAAGTCGTGAGGAAAGAGGATTCGGAAGCGAGGAGCGGCGGTACGCCGTTTAAGGTGACGCCGCCCCTGTACACACACAACCCGGCCGGCCATGGACAGTGTCGCACAGTGCGGCGCGCAGCGTGTGACGAATCGAAGCCTCAGCTGCCGCCGGCAAGAAGACGACGGTCAAGAAGCCAGCCGCGGATCGATAGCGCACAGCCGTGCTCCGGACTGGGGTGGGAGGGGGGGGCACACGGAGCGAGGGGAGCTCAAAATCGAAACCTGTCACATTCCAATTCGGAGGCCTATCTCGGCCGCTGCTGCTGCTTCCGCGCGACGTCCACAAATAACCTTCTTTTGCCGTCGCCTCTCCTCTTTCCGGCGGCTGGCTGCTCGCCGCGACAGTTGAGGAAGTGAAAAAATGGCCGAACCACGGAGACGGCGGCCTTTTTATCCCTCCTGTCGGGATTTCTCTCCCCTCCTTCTTCTTCTTCTCCTCAAGAGTCCTCAAACACACGCTCCCTCTGTACTGCAGCGTACATCGCGCCGCTATGTATACGCGCGCAAATGTATACCCCTCCCTCCTCAACCCACAATCTACTTGAGCGACTGAAGGCGACCGTCTCTTCAAGAGTTGCGCTGGTGGCTGTAGTCGACGAAAACAAACGATTGGCAATGCTAAGGTCTCTGCAAGGACGGAAGAAGGGAATAAAACGAATTGGGGGGGGGGGGGGGGGGGGGATACACACACACAGAGTCGTCACCGGGAGTTCTCTCTCCTCATGGAAGTATTGACACTGAGAATACTCACAGTCGTGTTATACTATGTAGGTGCATGTATACTGTAGAGTCAGTTAGCAAGTTTGGTCTTTTTTTTCCTCCTATCTCATGGTGGTCACACAAGGTCACATGTGGCGTCACGTTGACAATACGGGTTGCGGAGTAATTGGCGGGCTTGAATTATTTGCGTCTACGTCCGCATGACGGTGGTGTTTGAGATCCCTCGCAACTACATTCGTACTCCAACAGGAAGAACGTTAGAATGAAGACGTCATGGCAAGGCTCTTACAACTGTTACCAAAGTTATCCTGCTTTCTTACGCTACGTTTCAAAAGCAAAGGTGACGCCGGGGCCGGCAATAAAGCCCTCCATGTCGCTGCATTCGGTGCTCGAGCAAAGGAAGAGGTAAGCGGTTGTTTACGGTTTCTCTCCAAATTGAGACTCAGCGCGGCGGAAGACAGTATAGGCAGCGCCAGGCACAACAGCAATTCTTGCGATGCATGACGTCAGAGTTCTCTTCGATTGCCTCTCAGGCTGGTTTAGGCCCGTACTGTTGAGACGAAGTATAGGTATACGACCAACGCTTGGGAAGTGACAAGACAACATGACAAGGATACACCGATCGTTTTTTTTTTTCTTCCGCCACCAGGAGCGGAACTATACGTCGGAATGAGCAACACGGTGCTACGGCACGAAAACGGATCCACTCCGTGGCGCCGGAAAGATCCAGCGGGACACCCTGGCAATAAACCGACCACCGCTGGGAAAGCAGAAAGGTCCAGAAAAAAAAAGAAAAAAAAAGAACGCAGGCAGGAGGATGGGAATGCGGGCGGTTTACGGGCAGAATATGAGAAAGACGCGAGGAGGTCTGCAAGGGGAAGCCGAAGAGAAGCACTGCAGTGAGCGGTGCCGGCGTTCCAGGACCATATACCTCCCCCCCCCCCCCCCCACCCCCCCCTCTTCTCCCTCTGTGGCCAGTCCGTCCGGCGGGCGATCTGTAATGCAAAAAGGTCCCCCTCGCCTTCGACGCACCACCGCCATCAGCGTGGACGGTTGGCTTCCCGGCGTCTGGTTTAGAAGGTACGCTTTCTCTCTCCCCCTCTCTCCTCCTTTCCCAGCGCCTCCCGGAGCGCGGTTCGGCGCGCGCGCTCCACGGGACGCCACCTGTGGCGAGGCCATTATGCCCCATTTCGAAGCTCCGACTAGGGACAAGAGCAGGGGCGGTTGCCTGAGCAGCCGTGTTTCTTGTCTCTCTCTGGAGCAGCCGAGCTTGTTTCTTGCAGCGGGACAGGACACGATCCCCCCCCTTGGCCGGTAGAAGCGGCCCGTGCATCCTAGAGTGCTCCTGGGAGCGAGCGAGCGTAGAAATGAGTGGACCTCGAACGCGTTCATCAGCGTACGGCTTTTGGGGGAGACCGAGGCCCGCTCGTGTGTTCCCGCTCTCTCTCCGTGTCTGCAGTCTTCTTTGCCGATGCCGTGGGTGTTGCTATGCTACCCTGCCTGCTTGCAGGGGCGGTGTTGCGCTCCTGGTACTGGAGGAAGGGGATAGAGAGAAGGGTAGGCAATAAACGGCTGCCTCTTTCTTTTTCTGCTCGGTATCAGTGCTCACAAACGTGAATGTCGGGACGCTAAGGCGGACGCTGAACCGGCGAGGGGAAAGAAGATAAAGAGAAGAACCATAACTCCCGTGGCTGTGGTTGTGCGAAAGACTTCGAAGAAAATCGCATTTTCGGCATTAATCCACAAATCTTGCAAGCCGGGAGGGTCGATAGCCGAGATACGAGTGTTCTGTCATTATTTTCTTTTTTTTTATCCTCACTTACCGCTCGTGCTGGGCGCAGATTAGGCACTGAGCGAAGCTCGTCCAAGTCTGGCTCCCGGTACAACGAAACACGACGATCCTGCGCGTTTGTTTTTACTTCTTTTTTTGTTCAGCCTTGGAAGGAACTATGGAACGGAAAGGACTTCTCACTCACACATTCGGGCATTAATTACCACACCACCCATGCTGACACAGAACCAAAGTTTCTTACTGGGTGCGCCTGCGGTCAGGCTACTGGATTCCACGCAACTTGGACGTTTAGAGATCAACAACACGGAGAGGTCGCATTACCACCAACGAATATAGCCCCCGCTCCCGCAACCAATAAAAAAATTGAAGAAATAGAATCATACTCCCAAAGCTACCCGCGGCGGTGGCTCAGTGGCTAGGGCGCCCGGCTACTGATCCGGAGTTCCCGGGTTCGAACCCGACCGCGGCGGCTGCGTTTTTATGGAGGAAAAACGCTAAGGCGCCCGTGTGCTGTGCGATGTCAGTGCACGTTAAAGATCCCAGGTGGTAATTATTCCAGAGCCCTCCACTAAGGCACCTCTTCCTTCCTTTCTTCTTTCACTCCCTCCTTTATCCCTTGCCTTACGGCGCGGTTAAGGTGTCCGCCGATATATGAGACAGATACTGCGCCATTTGCTTTCCCCAAATACCAATTATTATTACTCTCAAAGCTCACAACCTAGCGCCGTGGATCCAAAGGTCGTCGATCCATCTTTGCGCTCACGTCGCAATCAACCGATAAACACAGCCCACTTAGGCCCACACAATGTTCGCCGTGCGATAAGCCTTGCGCCACGCGCCGTTCCCGCCCCCTATCGGCCCCGTGCCGAAGGCGCTGCGAGCGCTTCGAGTTGACGAGGAGGGCCGGCATTGTACCCCTGCCTTGCACAGCGATCCGCGCACTCCGCTGTCGTGTGCGCGCTCAGGGGTGTCATTAAGACGGGGCCATTGTACCCCTTTACAACGCGCCTGTACTTTACCGGAGGTGGGTCGACGTCACTGCTCCCGGCGATTAATTAAAGGAGCGTCGCGCCGCTAATTAGGCCTGCGCCAGGCTTTGGGCGTCGAACGCACGCCAGGCTCCCACGGCGCGACGCATTTGCCGCAAGTTTGAAAAATGCGCTCTTCCGAGAGAGCGGGGGGGCGGGGGGGGGGGGGGGGGGGGCGGAGCTAATGCGTCTAGCACAGCTGCAGGAAAGGAAGGAACAGACAGGCGGCCCCAGTAGTTAGTAGTCCAGGCACGTCACCTACATCGTGTTCTCCTGTACCCGCGGACAGGTTCTTGTTGCGGCCTTCTTTTTTTTTTTCTATCCGCGCGCTGCTCATTTGTCCCCTTTTCTTCCCTGTGTCTAATGACGCCGCGCTCATCAACGGTTTAGGGTTCGGGGAATCGGGGAACGCATTAAGCGCTTACGCGGACAGCAACACTGTGTACCCCGCGAATTCGGAGTGGTGTCCATCACCCTGAACACGTATCCGCAAATTTGGAAGCAGAAAAGGCGTAACCTGTCCTCTAGCGTTCTCTTTTCAGGATCAGGTTATGCTGCACAAGTTCCGGAGTGGATTTCGATCATTAAATATGCGGAATGCTTACTCTTGGCAACGGAGGCATATTCCCAGAGCAAAAGCGTATTAACATGATGCAGTTAGCAATGCGAGAAGGCTTTTAAACGCGGCGCCGGGTGTGTCTTGACGTTAGCAAATACGGGAGGTTGAAACCTGGGTTACAATCTTCGCAACTGCTGGAGCTTCGCATGTTTTGAAGAGGGAACTCGTTTCGTTGCCAGCAGTAAGTATTCCGTATTTTTAACGATGAAAATCGACGCCAGGGTTTGAGGAGCACACTCTTCCCCGCAAAGGGAGTGTGCTAGAGAACAGCTTACACCCTTGTGGAGTGTGGAGTAAGTTTTTTACCCTTCTGCCGGTGCACGCGATAGAAGAAGAGCGCAAACTCTATGAAAGAAGGGGCCATTTGGCAACCGTCACAGGTAAAAACGTATACACCAATTCACAAAACCCAGAAAGCCAACTTTGAGGTGACACGCAGACGTTATAAGCGTGCCCTCACTCGCAACTCGCCGGCGACGATATGTCCAGTGCACGGAAAGGAACAATTACCGCCTACGCTGGTCAGTAAAAAAACCCTGTATACAGCGCTGAGAGGTTTGGGTCGACTCCTAAGAGCAGCCTCGCAGACAGATTCCACGAAGTCAACGCGAGCAACCGTTGCACACCATCGAAAGAGGCCTCCGAGTGAAGGCAAAGACTGGAAGTATATACAGAGCCAGACATTCTCAAAAGACCGTTGTCGCGAAGCCGGAGTTGAAGTCGTCAAAGTAGGTGGCCCCATGTCACCCCCCCCACCCCCCAAATGCGAACCTCGGGGTGCGGGCTCCAGTCTTCGACGGCCGTCCTCCCGTATTCGGGGTCAGCGAGGCAGAGCGGCGCGCGCGGGAAAAAGCGGCGCGCGCGGGAAAAAAAAGGCGCGCTCAGCCGTGCCATCAACCGTACATTCTTTTTGGCGCCCTCCCGCTTGTTCTGACGTAGACTCGCAAAGGAACAAGGACCTTGACTACAGAAGAGGAAACGATGGGGGCCTTCTTGGCCTTCGGTTCTTTCTTTCCTTCTTTTTCTTTCTTTCTTTCCTTGCTGCAGCACTCATCTTCTTCCCAAGTTGAGCCCAAGCATGGATGTGCACTCGCACTTCCCGGTTTCTGCCTATTTTTCTTCCCCGCTCGCTTACTCGCGTATTTCTCGCGCCGTTTAAACAATCTTCTCCTTTGCCTGCCTTGTACGCGTGTCCGCTGCTCTTTTCTATTTTTACCTTGCTAGCGCCAACTACACCCCCCCCCCCTCCCCTTTCTTCTTTTCTTTTCCTCCTTGACACGATGTTCTTGGTGTCTGATTACTTGACTCGGAGACTCTCTTGTGAGGCGCGAGCCGAAAATACTGGCACTTCCCTAAGCGCAACGGAGGGTGACGTAGTACATGTACGCGACCAGCACAGGGCTTCTTCGAAACCGAGGCAAAAGTCGGCAGTAATAATGGCTCCGAGAAGGATTTTAAAGGAGCGTCAGAAGCCACACAGCGATTCTCGTTAGCAATGTCGATTAAAGATTTCGAACACCTTCTTTCATCAGATTTCGGAAGCACCTCTCAGGAAGACCGATATAATTGCCGGTTGTCCCCAAGACCACCCAAGCTCAAAGCACACTCCTTTAGAAAGTTGTCCCCTCCTCTCACCCAGAATGCAACGCTGCCAGCAAAAGATAGCCACAGTCGCGTGCAGCATTTGTCAAGAGTATGCAGACCACGTATACAGAAGACCGTCCTTCTCATCTCAGAGTCCTCAGAGGTACATCAGTACTACAGAACCGCAATCTCGGAACATGGCGGCTTCTACCCGAAGCCAAGCGAAAAGGACAGGGTTGGCCGACCACAATTTGCGTCTCACCCTTTCCCACGCTTACATTTTTACCTCGCGATCGTGGAAATCACAACCAAGAACAACGATTTCGTCCGACGCCTTCGGAGGACAAACGCGTGGCTATAAAAAAAGAAGGGGTCTCACTCCCACCCGTCCTGTCCCCGCCTATCGTCGCCTGTGTTTCCCGCTAGCCGCTGGCGGCGCGCAAATCGTTAGCGTGGCGCGCGCTGCTGCTCGAGAAGGGGACACCTTTCGTGAATCCATTAGTCCATAAGAGACCACCGGTGTTCGCGCGGGAGGGGTATCGCGTACGGACGCATCAACGGCGCATGCGCGGAGCTCCACCGCACGCCGTCGAACCGCGGCGGTGGTCCTCGTCGCCTGCTTTGTAATTTCTACCCAGTGCCAGCGCGCAATTGCTACCCTGTGCGCATTCGGAGTCGTTTGCGGAGCGCGCACCGGACAATAAAAGAGTGCAAGGGAATAACAATCTACAGTTAATAGTTTTGGCGATGCAAGGAGAAGAAGCGGCGTCGAGGTCCCGTCTCCTCCCCATGCACAACGCGAAACTATTATTAATCCGCGAGCGAGGAGGGGGAGGGGGGGGGAGCTAAACTATAACCCGGGCGGAGCTGCACGGGGCCGGACTGAGCGAGCAATCAGTGCTTCCGCATTCGTGTTCAGGGTAACGATCTCTGTGCTCGTCCCCGTTGATGCTAATGCGATCGCAATGCGGTTTAGAAAAAGGGGGCACTGCTGGGCGATCAGCGGCGCCAACAACAGACCTCACACTGGTATCATACTGCCGCACCCCTCAAAACTATACTTCATCTCACAAGTCGTTTGCAGCATTTTGAAAAATAAAGCTCTCTCGTCCATTCAGGGTCAAGGAAGATAGCAAACAGTCGCTCAAATATCATAGCAGTGTTGCGACTATTTTTTAAAAGAATTATTGCAGTAATTGAAAAAGGTAGTTCAGGACGGCGTTTTGAAAGTACAGAGAGCGTTTGAGTCGCTTGTAAAAATTAGCTGAGAAAGCCCGCACGAATAGAGCACTGTAGAGGTATGCTGCCAATTGGCGCACCGCCAGGATAAGAGAATACCGGAGTGCCAGTGCGCATGCGCAGAACAACAGCGCCCCTCGAGAAATCGCCGTGCGCATGCGCACTGCAGCTCCGCTGCAACCGTATCCCCCTAATCGATAGGGTCTCCCTATTCTAAACCTGCCCAATTTCGATCACATATGGAAAGGGCGATGGGCTTTAGCTTAGGCTGACAGCAGTGTGTGATAGCGTGCTGCTCGAAACCTTCCGGTACCGTGACTGGCTGTCTGTAACGCAGCCAACGCCTGTTTCGCTTACGCATACAGTTTGCGGGTAACAGCGCCTCTTCTCTATTAGCGGCGGTAGCTCAGCACGCAAATTTAAATACCTCGCTTTTACGGCGCCTTCGACTGCATGCTGCAAACAAAGCTGTGCGTGTGAGGCTGAAGGCATGTTGCGTTGAGTCAAATCTACATTCAAATCGACGGGCTCCAATGCTGCGAGCTCGGTGTATAATGCGATTGCACGCTGCTCTGAGCGTGCGACGCATCACCCCCCTCCCCTCCGTTGCGACAGGCGCGCCCCCTGCCCACGCCTGCGAGTGAAACTGATTGTGGGTGGGGGACTCTAGCTTTCGCTGAGGGCGCAGCGACTTGTCCCTTTCCAGAGTCAAATCCGTGCCAGTTGACCAGTATGATTGAAAAGTGCGTTTGAAGAAGTACCCCCATAAACTGCGAACGGTTTTGCTCTTCGGAACGGGGACAAGTTGCTGCGCCCTCAGCGAAAGCTTAGAAGTCCCCCCCCCATAATTTGAAATTCCGGGCGTGGCCGCACGGGGGAGCGCGCTGCCTTTGTGCACGGAGGCACTGTTCCTTTCTTTTTTTTCTCTCGCGTGCGTACGTATAAGCCTGTGTGATGAGTCCAGCGTATAGCTCTTGCGTCGTACACGTGTTTCCACGTCCGTCGCGCGTCAGATTAAGGAAAGCAGGGTGCGTTCACGAAACCTAAAGCCCCACACACGTCACTCAAAAGTGTACTACACACAGCTCGCGAGCCGAGAACTTTGTCATGCGTCTGCCGTCAAAATCGGGTCATCCTGGACGTCCCCCTCTCGTTTTCTAGTCGTTTATTTACTTTGCTATTATTTATGTTATTTTTCTTTCTGCGTCTTGCTTCCCTGCGGCTTAACACCGACAATTTCCTTGCGCCGTCCCCATACGTTTTGCCGCAAGGCGGGGATCTTCACACCGAAATCGTTGCTGCGGAATGTGAGAGTCAGTGCACGTTAAAGATCCCCAGGTGGTCGAATTATTCCGGAGCCCTCCACTACGGCACCTCTTTCTTCCTTTCTTCTTTCACTCCCTCCTTTATCCCTTCTTCCTTACGGCGTGCGCGGTTCAGGTGTCCAGCGATATATGAGACAGATACTGCGCCCATTCCATTTCCCCCAGAACCAATTATTATTATTATTATTATTATTATTATTATTGTTGTTGTTGTTGTTGTTGTTATTATTATTATTAATGTGAAAGAAGTCTCAGCACAACTGACTAAGCCTTCCTAGGAATTAGGCGCAGTGACCAGCCAGTGACGCTAAGCCTATCGGCCTATGACATTCCGTTTTGTAGCCACTGGGTCATTCTTTTTTTTTTTTTTGTTCCCATTACGTCCCGGTTGACGTCATCATGCTGTTATTGAAAGTTCAAAGTCATGCGCCCCGTGGTGGTAGCCAAGGGAACTAGAACCACAAGTGGTTTATTAAAATAATAATAAAAAGGAAGAAACAGATTTTTGATAGCCCGGCATCTGCCATCGCTACGGATGCACCTGAGCTGTTTCGATGGAACTAGAAGTGCCTGTCTCGAATTCCTGGTAACGCATTGATTAATCTGCTCAAAGACGTTCCTCTTATCTGTTTATAGCGCTTAGGCAAGAATCCTTTTAACGCATACAGTCCACTGCGGTAACACAGTGGTTAAGGTGTGTTCGGCTACGAAGCCTTGAAACGCGCTTTTGATCCGGGCCGCGGCGGCCGCGTTTCGATGGAGTAGAAATGCAAGACGCCTGCGTACTGTCCGAAGTCAGTGAGCATTATAGAACCGCATGCGGTCTAAATTAATCCGGAGCCCTCCACTACGGCGTTCCCAGTAGCCCACATGTCGATTTGGGACGTTCAAATCAATATGCGTACACACTTATCGTTCGACAGCAATCGAAGTGGTTACGCCTCGCGCATAAAGTCACATACATGTATCCTCTCTTGCTTCCTGAGCATATGCTTCCCCGCAAAGCGAAGCATGGATGCTGGGAGGCGTTCCCGCGTGTCTGCTCCGGATCTTCGGAACATCCGTTAGGCTCGGCCAGACATAAAAGCAGACGCGCGCCGCCGATGTGGCTCGGAACAAAAGGCCCGTCTTTCGCCTTTTGCGCACGCCACCAAATTGAGACGGACACACACACACACAACGGCACAGGCTGCTTCTCTTGCGCGCGCCAGGAGGCATTAGCATAACGACGCGGCTGCCTGCGCGTGCATGATGATGACTACGGCGAGGCAACGGTTTTCGTGCTCCACTGTGTTGCATGCGCGCGCCGCCACACGACATCCTATATAAGCCAGGCCGCGAATCTAGGACGCACTAATCCATGCATGCGCGCCGGGCGTTGTCCACAGACCGCCGGGTCGGTGGTCGCGTTGTTTTGTTTTCAGCGCCGGCTGCCCGCGTCGTTCCTTTTGTAATGGATCTCGCCACGGTCCGTTCTCATGGAACTCGTTGGGCAGAGTGCATCGCTGCACGGAGAAGCTGGAGAGGGGGGGGGGGGGGGGGGGGAGGGATCTGCCGCTCCAGCGGCGTCCTACATACGAACAGACGTAACACAAACGGGCTTCAGGTCTCGCAGACGGACGGACGGACCGACGGCGGCCGAAATTACAGCCGCCGCTTCGGCCACGAGAGCGCGCTGCATTGCATGCGCGCTGCCTAATTCCACCGAAGGCTCGCCATGGCCTGGGCCAGAGAGGAGGGGGGGGGGGGGGGCAGTGACGGGAGGGCGTCGAGCGGCACGAAGCGGATGACTAATTGAGCCCCAGATACGCGCCGCACTACGGACAGCACCACCACCAAGCGCGCACCGTAAATAGAAATCGGCCGGGGTTAGAGAACCTTTACCTTCCCCCTCACACACTCCTAACAAATCCTCCCCCCCCCCCCCTCTTTCCCGAGTGCATTCAGCCTTCCTGGCTTGATTGTTTGTAGCCCCCTCTTCCGTGATTTGTGCGAGATGATGGTGATGAAGGCTGGTCCGGCGTTAGTTAAATTGAAAGCTGCAGGATTGCCGAGGCGCACTTGTGATGCGGAACGAAAAAAAAAACGTTCAGATCTCTCTCCCCCTCCTCTCTCCCCCTCCTCTCTCTCTCTCTCTCTCTCTCTCTCTCTCTCCACTTTGAGTAGGAGATAACATGAGGTGTGTTGAACGAGCGCGATGGAGGAGGGGTCAATTTCAGTGCCCACTGGGGCAAGACGATCGCCCCATTCAGAAAAGATGACGCCGGCTAACGTCTTGATCCCTCGCACAAATTGGAGAGCGTTTTGCTATCTCACCCGCCGCGGTGGCTCAGTGGTTAGGGCGCTCGACTACTGATCCGGAGTTCCCGGGTTCGAACCCGACCGCGGCGGCTGCGTTTTTATGGAGGAAAAACGCTAAGGCGACCGTGTGCTGTGCGATGTCAGTGCACGTTAAAGATCCCCCAGGTGGTCGAAATTATTCCGGAGCCCTCCACTACGGCACCTCCTTCTTCCTTTCTTCTTTCACTCCCTCCTTTATCCCTTCCCTTACGGCGCGGTTCGGGTGTCCAACGATATATGAGACAGATACTGCGCCATTTCCTTTCGCCCCCAAGAAACTATTATTATTATTATTATTATTATTATTATTATTATTATTATTATTATTATTATTATTATTATTATTATTATTATTATTATGCTATCTCTTGTTTCTTCCGTCGGATTGGTTGTCAGACTAGCGCTCTCCTCAATGTGAAGCCAAATTGTCAATGAAGCATTCAATCGCAGCGATCACAAGACACACGGAAAACTATTTACGCCAGGGAATTCGTTTCATTCGCAATTCCGTACGGTACCCTCTGAGCTGGAGCCTTCAATTAAGGCAACGCATATACTAGTCTGAATGCAGCGAGACACCGTGAACTTGGACAAACAAGCCAAAGCACGTTACTGCCGGGTCTATATAGAGGCAGAAGGGCGTATAATGCGCGCGATAAATCAGTCGCGTTTACTCAAACATTTCCTTCTTGCTTACACTTCTCCACTGTTTCTCTCAGAGCCCGCGACCCGGAGCGCTTCAAGAAAGGACGAAATTCTCGGCAAACAAAGCGCTCGTTTCACTTCGTACTTTATTACGGCGCTCTTCCGAGACACCGAGAAAATAAAATCTCAAGCGAACAAAAAAAAAGGAAAATCAAGCACCGGCGCTGAGAGGTGTTTCATGCTCGACTAAATGAATGAACGACAAAAAGATGATGGTATAAAGACAAGGCGGGGAAGGCTGCTCAAGCTTTCGAATAAATTTGCAGCGCTCTGGCGAAGTTTACCTACGTGTGTAGTATAATGGTATTACGCAGAAGGGCGCGCGGCCGAGCGGCTTCCGCTCACGTGTGTTCCTGTCGGCGTATAGCAGCGCGACGTTTCATCGCGTAACGTATTAGGTGGGCTTATATTACCGCGTTTTCCGTTTTTCAACTAGCACGTCGGGCGTTCTTTTCGCGGCGTCGTTAGTTGCCTGCTCCTTAACGGGCGTCGTATACGTTAGGCACGGTACCCTTTATTTGCAGGTACACAATTCTATAGTGAAGTGCGCGCCGCATACTGCGAATGGCGCAAGTACGTTAGAGTGGGCATATTTCATTCATGATGACCTGCACAGGACTGAGATTTTTTTGTTTCCAGTAACGCCATTTTTAGCTGTAATTGCCTTTTCACGAAAACGTAACGCTGCCTGGTATCTTGTGTGGTTACGCCCGCGGTCAACTTTCTGTGGCACTGCAGCAGAGGCTATAGGCAGAAAAGAGGAGACGAGCTTCTGTCCCCGATCCGTAGAGAGTATAGCTACTTTTGGCAAGAGATACTTCAATCCCAGCGACCCCACAACGTCCCTCAAACTCTCCCCCATCCCCCTTCACCCCTACGCCTCCCCACCCGAACAACGAACCCACCCCACTACCCACGGCACGGGGACAAAGGCCCGTCTCCTTCACTTTCCTGCCTAGCTTCGGCTGCAGAGCCACAGAAAGTTGGCCGCAAGTGTAGTTTCATTTGGCTACATTGTTGCGGCAATACAAAGCTTGCCGCACGGTACAGTCGTGTGCAGTGTAAGAGGGAACGAAGCTTGAACATTCAATTATTGACTACTCTGGAATTATAAGTGACACGCTCAATTTTTTTTTTTTTTGGGGGGGGGGGGGGGGGGGGGGGGCGTGTTTCCGAACTAGTTTTCCTCATGGCGAGTAGCATCCAAAAGTCCTACTCAATTTTAAAAGAGAAATAAGCTTAAAATTCGAAATTTTATTTAAAAGCTTGTCTCACATTGCTTACGATTGTACATAAATCCAGCGCTATCTCAAGCGTAGTGAAGTTCCTAGCGCCTCTCCGCTCCCAGCTCCCACGGCTCGCAATCTCCAAGTGGCCATTATAGGGTGGTTCTTCTTGCGCTTCTGGAAAGTTTCTCTTTTTTTCCCATGAAAGCTGCACACAAACCATACGCGTTCAACGAACGCCGTCGCCCCTTAATTGCATTACAATTCCCCCGCGGCGGCGTGGTCAAGCCTGACGCACCCGCGCGTGCCAAAAACGAGTTCATTTATGCAAATGAGGCGATACGAGTCTCTCCTCATTCGTGCGCATGCACGACCATTCGGGAAATCACGCCGCAATTTCGCAGCCCTGTAAAGAAAGCCCTTGACCTCTTCTGAGCAATGTGAAGTATAGCCTTTTTTCATATTTATCTTAATTACATCTACAGTATTGTGCTGTGTAAGCCTTGAAAAAAAAATGTAGAGAGATGAAACGAAGGAAGAAAAACCTATGCAAAACCTTCGTCCCTTGTAAGAGGGAACGCGCACTGGAGATGTCAGATTACGTAGGATGCACATTCTGATAATGTGCATGGACGAGGAGAACAAAGCACTGGCTAAATCTGGAATTTCCTGGATTCTACACAGTGTCGCGTGCGCAACGGCTATAAGAACGAACGCAATAACGCCGGGGTCATGACTTTGACCGTCCAGGAAGACTGAGGGACCTTGGCGTTTCGGCGACTGTATATACTATATATCGCGTGCACTGTGCACGTATCGGGAGACGTGCACTGCGCAGACAGAAATTTCCATTCTTCTGCTTTGTTTGTTTTTATTTATTCCCGCCACTGCATAGCAGCGCGCGCGCGGCGCATCTCCCAAGAAATCTTCCCGGCGCCGAACGAGGAATTCTGCGGGCAGGGAAATGAATAAACAGGCACAAAAATGAGCGGCGCATACAATTTGCGGCAATTACGGAGGAGCCGCCGCCATGAGAAAGAAACACTGCCGTTCCCGTTCTTTTTGTGTTATATTTTTTCTCTTGTTCGGCACACGTATACAGCAACACGCGCTCGCTCACTCGCTGGCGACCTCTTGTGTGTTGGGGAGGAAATAAATGGCAGCGCGCGGAAGGGGGGGTACCGGATGCACGAGTGTTATGCAAATCCGTGTGTCGGGGAGCGCAACCCTTGCCTGCTTTTTTCCCCTTTTATTTATTATTTCCTAGGAAGAGCGATGCTGTTTACGTGAATGCCCCGCTGTCCCGAGTTCGCGTGCCACGGAGACGCGGAGCGGAGCGCATTTCACGCGAGCTGGAGACTCTGCAATGCAAGAAGCAGGGCTGATTATAAGCTGGGCCAAAACAATAAATTTGCTTCCACGCATTCGTAATCTTTTCTTTACTTTCTTTGTAACTTTTACTTGGAGAACTAAAGAAAAATGACCTCGCTCATGGCTCGCAGCGCCGCGTCGTTCCCGCCCCGAGCGGGACACACCTGTGCGTTTTGTTTCAGCGTTCCGAAGCGGAACTGATGACCCGGGGTTCTCCCATCTGGGCGCTCTCGCGTAAAAGCCGCAAGTGCGCTAATGGAGCGTTCGTGATGCATCGCTGAAGCTCTGGTGCGTACCGTTACCGTCTCGACTAGGCGCGAACTATACGCATGCGCAGTTACCGGTGTTTAAATACAGTCTAACCTCGTTATAGCGAACTTGGAGGGACCCGACGATTGCTTCGTTATAGCCGTAGCTTCGTTGTAGCCAGTGTTGACCCCGCTTCTCAAGGGGAATCGTCATTACTTCGTTATATCCATTAATTCGTTATAAAAGGTTTCGTTACAATGAGCGTCGACTGCAGCGCGCAAGTGCGGTTTCGAATCGGAGTGGTGAGGCAAATGGGCTGGTACTGCAAACTACGCCTACATGTGTGGAGTGACGTCAGTTTCAGGTTACGGGAAAACGGGATATCGAGATTCCAGAAGCTGTGGCAATACCTTACAATGGGCCTTTCTTGCGCGCGTAGTTCCTAAGCGTGACGCACCTTCGAGCATGGACCTACCCATTAAGCCGAAACTGGATAAATTTGAACTAACTAAGGTGCTTGACTAGTAGGACAAAAATGAAAGCACTGTGCAGAAAATACGACAAAGTTTTGTCGCAACGACAAATTTTTCTGCAGTACTGTAGTAGTTAGCTGTAGTTCTGTGGCTTCGACAAGGTACAGCAAATACCACCGAAAATTCTGTTGTTATCACAAAGATTTCTGTTGTTACCACACGTTCATATCCAAAAATACTACAAAAACTCTGTTGCGACGACAGAAAATGTCCTGTTGTGTTTTTCGATAGGGTCAGTCATTACGACAACCGGCCCGTTGTCCCTATACAGTTTGTTTCCAAGGGAATAATAGCTGTTCTCTTCGTAGGCACTAGAGGGTGGAACAAAGTCTCCTCCCTGCATAACTTCTCGCTCTATCGGGCTAAAACGTAGCACGCGCACAACGCTACGTCGGACCTCTTCTCGCCAACCTTAGTGGACACACGTAGACGGAGCGGGAAATCGCGAGACGTCTGTAATCCTGTCGCAGCGGCGTTTTTCCAGAGCGCCGTGTTCTTTCCGCGCCGGCCATCGCACACGAACGTATTACAACTGCAACGGGCCCGCAACCTGTGGTTAAGGCGTGAGCGCCGCTGCTTCCCGACCCAACAGCGGAACAGCGTCGGGTCCGTCAGGGCGTCGGCGTCGTGAGGGGCCCATCCTCGCGCCGCCAGAGAACGGGCGCGGGCCCCCACTCACTCGGCGGCGTCCGACGACGACAAGTCGTCAGCGCGAAAGGCGGACTCTATGAGAAGGGCGTGGATGGCGAAGAAGCGGCAGAGGCGAGTGAAGTCGCCTCCGCTTTGGAGCAGCCGCGGGAGAAATCTTTTATACGCTCTCCTCCCGCTGGCTGCGGTGAAGCTCGCGTCTTAATGGGGACACGAACCTGTCTGGCCCTTGCGCGCATACATAAAACATCGCGCGTGCGCACTCGGCTCTTCCAACGCTGGAAGCGGCCACGAAAAACAGCCGGGGGGTGCAAGGTGGTGGTGGGCGTCGGTGGAAGAAAAGGGGAGGCTTCGAAACGCAACAGCCACGCATCTCGGAGGCTCACGTACAAAGAGAGGCGTCCACGTAGTAGTAGTAGTCCCCGAGTCGCAACGACGACGCCCCGTAGCGGCGGCGAGCGCATAGCGCGCCCTCGCGCGGAGACAAGCCGGTACACGAGCGCGGAGGAGCCGGCATTAAAGCGCCATTAAGGGTATACGGGTGCGTGTTGTTGTTGCGAGGGCCCGCCGAGATAGCATCGTGCTCTCCAAGAGGCTGCAGCAGACCGGTCTGGTGGGCTGCGAGGGCCAGCGGTGACGACCTGCTGCGGGGGGAGGGGGCTTACTCACTCGCCGAGCGGCGGACCTTAGCTGCACACGAGTACGTGGGCTTTGAGGAGTGGGGGAGGTGACGGTGGCGGGCCTCGAGGATGGACGCGAACCGTGCTCCGCACTCTTGAAGACTGCGAGCCACTTTAGAGTGGTGGGCGTCAAGCCATCGCGAACCGTTAGGTCGGGGGGTTTCGTCACTGGGATGTCTAATCAACGATCCTACGTGGCCGATCTGCGGGCAGCAAAGGTGTCCCGAAAAACTGCATTGATCGCGCCCTGAACGCGTTATATTGGCGGCGCTGAAATTACAAAACATACACGGATTGGAAACCTAAAGTTCTTAGATTGGCCCGAGCGTTTGTATCACAAAAGGAGGCGGTCTTCTTTGAGAATGCGTCATTTTAGGGAGGGGGCAAGGGTCAAGTTTGTGAAATTCAATAAGTTGCGCGCTCAGAAGCTGGCATTCAATGGACGATTAAAGCGTTCGGGAAGCCGCTTTCTGGTTCGACAGCTTTGAGTGCCGGAAACCGGAACTGCTAAGTTTGGTGCCGACCGAGCTTGGACTCGACAGGGTGAGCATGGTCATGGCGAAAAGGCATGGACCTCCTAATCGCGCAAACGCAGTGATATGAGTGTCTTTTGTTGCAACGCCCCAAACCAAAAACCAAATAAGAAGCACATTCAAACGAGTAACCACTGCGCGTCAGGACTGAATTGCCCGGATCAGTTGCGGCAGCGCCTGCAGCTTGCCTTCTTTCATCGCTGCCTTTTTTTTTTTTCACCTTCAGCAATTTCAGCAAGAGCTGTACTGCGGACAGAAATTCACGAGTCAGTTGCCCGACAAAGGCTTCCCTCAAAACGAGCGGTCAAAGGCCACGAATGCGGTCATGCGCAATCAGAGCCCTGATCCCGCGACCCCGTAGGGCATTCAGGGACTATTCCCTTCTCCTACCCACACCCCCGCTGCGCGCATGCGCACCAAGCCGGACACCCGTCCCCTAGCGAACTATACCGCACTCTTTTGTGCCTCGATTGTTCGCACACGGCGCCTGCAGCTGCGTTTGTGGAGCCCTTCTGATCGAGCGCGAGGGTAAGGGGACACTGCCCGGAGTTGGCGACGGGTGGGGAGAAGATGAGGGGTCCGAGCTGGAACGGCCCTGCGATGTTTGCCGGCTTGTCCCCTCCCACACAGAAGGGGGTCCCCTCCCCAGGTTCCCCCGTCCTCCTCGCTAGGTCCATCCGCTGCCGCATCCCGTGCACACAGCCCCGGGGCTATGCGTTCGCTTGCCCCGCTTACTCTGCAGGTGATCCGTGTTTGACCGGGGGTCCCCCCCTCGGAACACGCCCCGCAGGTGTCGGGGAACGAATCGTATACGGGCTTCGCATTGAAGCCGGCGCGCACCGCTGTTTGTGCAGCAGAGCGCCCAGATAAGCCACAATGGCGTGGCTAATTTTTACGAGACAACGGAAGTGGCGATGCCCGGCCGGAGCCGGGACACCTCGCTCGGCTCGTTCCCGGGCCCCGATCGATCGTGCGATATGGAAGGAAGCCTGGATACAGGTGCTCAGATCGTGGAACGCGCGCCGCGGTAGTCATCGCGGGCCCCCGACGGGCGCGGGAAGAGGCCTTCGGGGAGTCGCTAAGCAAGTTGGTGATAAGGATCGCACGCATTAAGAGGCGCTGATGGGCCGTAGATGCGCCCGCCACCAAACGGTCAAGATTGAGACGCGGCTTAGACGACGAGAGTGGACAGCTGCACAAGCTTGAAAACGCGTAAGCGTAGCGAAGCCGCGCACTGTTCAAACGCGGACGTAATGCAGCATGCGATTTTTGTGGAATCAGCAAAAATGGGGACGAGGGAAACGGGCACTCGGAGTCTCTTCTCGTGAAGAGAGCGCGAATAAGACAAAAATAAAGAGGCGACGAAATGTATGTCAACCTCTAGGCGAGCACCTTCTTCCGCAAGGCTTACTCTGTAACTAATCTCAAAACTATCGACCACTGCAATACGTTACGGATACCCCCCCCCCCCCCACCCCCCCGTGTAATCCCCCAACTAAGGGTCTTTAAGAGAGAATAAATGATGATGATAAAGCAGCCACATTTCGCAAAACTCGCCCCGAATAGGCGTGTTCTGCGAGTGGCCCCCACAAGACCTCCGTCCCATCACAATAGCGTACGAAACACGCAGCGATAAATCACATAGCGAGCTTACGCAGAAGACTCTGCACCAACTTCCAGCCGAGAAAACTTGCACGCTAGAAGCGTCGCCACTTCTAAAGGCGCAAAGGTACAACACTGGTGCCCGCAGCGCCCTCTGGGCGCTACAGACGTCAAATGCTTCGCGCGCGCAGTGACAAGCAGAGCGGCGGTTCGAACCTCTGCACTCACGCGGCTTACTATGCACAAAGCGCAGTCAGAGCACAGGTGAGTTCCTTACGAAGGACGACAAGCCGCACCCGACTCGCAACACGATGTAATTTTGGTCCGCGCTCAGGCAGACGCCCAACTTCCGTGCGAGACGCGGCGGGAGACGGGATAATCGAAAACGCCGTTCAACGGGCTGAGAGCCAAAGAGGCGCTCCGCTCCAATGGATGCCGCACCGCTCGAAGAGACGAAGGTTCGAGGCGCGGATGCCGCATAGCTGCGCGTACAACCAGCCGGCAGTGAAAAGGCTGACGAGTTGCCTTCAACAGAGTGGTGACAGAGTAGCGAATAGTAATAATAATAATAATAATTGTTTTTTTTTGGGAAAAGGAAATGGCGCAGTATCTGTCTCATATATCGTTGGACACCTGAACCGCGCCGTAAGGGAAGGGATAAAGGAGGGAGTGAAAGAGGAAAGGAAGAGAGGGGTGCCGTAGTGGAGGGCTCCGGAATAATTTCGACCACCTGGGGATCTTTAACGTGCACTGACATCGCACAGCACACGGGCGCCTTAGCGTTTTGCCTCCATAAAAACGCAGCCGCAGCGGTCGGGTTCGAACCCGGGAACTCCGGATCAGTAGCGGAGCGCCCTAACCACTGAGCCACCGCGGCGGGGCAGAGTAGCGAAGTGACGAACATGAATCTCAGGCGCTGACTGAACTTAAAATGTGAAGTCTGTTCCTTACCGTTTAACGTTTTTGAATTTTATGTACTTCCATTGATGCGCTTAATATTCCTTGTACAGTATCCTCTTCAAATGTTGTAGTTCTTTTTTGTTCTCAAATGCGTACTATCTCAATGTCTACTGATGTATTTCCCGCCCTGTCATCGGCCCTGCCTTGGGGCTAGCCGTAGTGTAAATAAATAAGCAACCTAGACGCTGCGCTGGGCTTGAAAATGAGCTCCTCTCAGCATAAAATATCACTTGACGGGATGTATCACGCTTTTACAAAAGGGAACCTCATGATGGTAAGGCCCATGGGTGAGTTTTGCTTCACGGATGCGAACGCGCGTAGCCGTGATCATGGCACCGAAGAGCAGGATTTGGCTGGAGTAGACCTTGATAAAGCTGCCTCGCGAATCGGTGTTTTGACAAGCTGAGTTATGCCCCGCCACGGTGGCTCAGTGGTTAGGGCGCTCGACTACTGATCCGGAGTTCCCGGGTTCGAACCCGACTGCGGCGGCTGCGTTTTTATGGAGGAAAAACGCTAAGGCGCCCGTGTGCTGTGCGATGTCAGTGCACGTTAAAGATCCCCAGGTGGTTGAAATTATTCCGGAGCCCTCCACTACGGCACCTATCTCTTCCTTTCTTCTTTCACTCCCTCCTTTATCCCTTCCCTTACAGCGCGGTTCAGGTGTCCAACGATATATGAGACGGATACTGCGCCATTTCCTTTCCCCCAAAAAACCAATTATTATTATTAAGCTGAGTTATAACAAAATCGAGGTGTGAAGACGTATACAGGTACGTCGCTTTAATGTGAAACGAAATAAAGTTTGAACATTCGAATGGTGATTAATTTATAATTATGCGTGGAAAGCACTGTTTTATCGTTTTTAATAGTTTTCCTAATGGCCTATGATAACCACAAGTCACTTTCAACTTTGGCATAACAATATTAACCCCAAAATTAGTCTTTCTGTGCTGATCGTCCCTTTTCATATTGCAGGGACCGAAAGACTAATTCCTCCTCACAAGACTGCGAATGATTGGTTTGGTTTATAGGGGTTTAACGTCCCAAACCGACTCAGGCTATGAGGGACGCCGTAGTGAAGGGCTCCGGAACATTCGAACGCCTTGGGTTCTTTAACGTGCACTGACATCGCACAGTAGACGGGCCTCTAGAATTTCGCCTCCATCGAAATTCGACCGCCGCGGCCGGGATTGATTGAACCCGCGTCTTTCGGGCCAGCAGCCGAGCGCCATAGCCACTCAGCCACCGCGGCGGCTAGACTGCGAATGATTCGGCTACGTTCAGCGAGCAACACGACAACGCTACAAGCGGGGTGCGTTGCTGCGCATCGCCTTCAAGGGCCACTTCGACGGCCAGCGAAGGCAGCCGGATCCCCGGGGCCGACGTCAACTGGAGCGGGCCCCCGAAGTGGACGCGTCCGAGGATCCCGGAATGGCACCGACCTCTGGTGCTTCGTTTCGCGAGCTTCCATTTTCTCCCTGCCCGCCGCCCTTTCGTCTTTCGGCAAACACACGTCACGGGCAACAATGCGTGACCCCCGGGCCGCGCGAGAGTTGGTCCCAGTAATCACGTTCGGGGCCGCCGATTCTAAAGCAAGAAGCCCCGCAATCACCGCTCGCCGGAGGAGCAACAGGTCATTCCCCGAGGCAGGGTCTTCTCGGGGGCAAAGCCGCATTCGGGATGCGAGTGTGCTGTATGGCGGTGTTTATCAGTCACGGGAGGCGCTATGCGGTCGCTGACTGCCACGCTCGCCACGGACGTGTGGCCGAAATCATTTCGTCGACAGGACGTGGTCCGTAGACAGCGGCCGAATTCGCCATCTCGAGTCGTTTCTGGGACATTCCTAGCCCGATCTAACTACTTCGTGTACCAGTAGTAAGCGCGACATACTGCTGCAGGCGTGCACAGTGTTGATAGAGATAGAATCACGAAAATTCATGTGCCGTATCCCTGGTTTAGAATGCACGCATATGTGCGACAAGACTATCTATTTATTTCTTTTCATCCCTAATACTGGCCCGCAAGTACTTTACGCGCACTAATGATAATAATAATTGGTTTTTTGGGGGGAAGGAAATGGCGCAGTATCTGTCTCGTATATCGTTGGACACCTGAACCGCGCCGTAAGAGAAGGTATAAAGGAGGGAGTGAAAGAAGAAAGGAAGAGAGGGGTGCCGTAGTGGACGGCTCCGGAATAATTTCGACCCCCTGGGAACTGACGTGTCTCGGAGACGCAAGCTATCGCTGAAACCTTTGCATGCATTGGGGCGACCTTACATAACACACCGGTGTACAGGCATTCGAAAAGTAGTGTTTCCAACCTCCATTCGCGTCTTGTCACCTATCCTGCCCTTCGTTCCGCCCCGGTTAATTACACCTCTCCGAAGTAGACCAGACACCGTTTCAAAACTGTCTCCCGATAGTTTGAGCTTCCCGGGAAAAGCAGCAGCACGGCACTAACAAGTCGTCTTTTCTTTTAGACTTCTTTGTTTTGTTTTTTTACCCAGTCACAATAACCGGCCTGTTGCGCACAAGTCCACGAGCTTCAGGAAGCCATATATCTCCTCGACGATTTTCGGCCGCGGCGGTGGAGCACCTCTTCTCGGCAGTTTTTCGGGGCCACTTATAAGCCCTGCAACGGTGGGAAAATTGCCGGGAGCGCAGCGGAAACCCAAAGGTCACCTCCACGGGCCGCGGCTGTTCTGGAAGTGCATACAAAGTTGAGAGAGCCCAGCGACGAAAGAGGAGCAACCTCCTCCTCCCCTCCCCCCTCCCCCTCTCTCCAAGTACCGCCATCTTCACTTAAAAACAAAATGGCGCGACGCTGGTGCCCGGAGCGTTTTTTCCACACCCGGTACTGAAAACAAAGTGGCTTCAAGTACGGGTTTGCGAATGGCATTTGGGGCCGCCGTTGTAAAGTCCGGTACCTTCTTCTGCAGGGGCAGTGTATTCCCAATGCCGAATACCTGCGCTGCTTCCAGCTGAGTAGTTCCATGCAGCGTTAGCATAGCCGCGACAACGGACTGTCACGCGACAAAGCCGGAGAAGTTCCGTCCGATCGACGTGTTACGACCGTAGCCTCCGCTTCAGTCAAACTGGCACAAAGCAATAGTTTTCTTCCCAGTGCTCTTTGCGGCTGCATTTGGTATCGACAGCCCCATTATTACGTTTATTTTTTCTTTTGTATCGCAGCAATGCTTTTTTTATTTTATACCGACTAACGTCTTTAGTTTTAACTGTCCCTGCTTCCACAGTGTCAGTTGTACCTATGGAAGTGCGGTTATGTTCCATTCGATTCGTGCAGTCACCTCCACTACGGTTCAGTAGCTTTCAAACTTCTCAGTGAGCGCACGAAACAGTGCAGACAGGATAACACTCCCACAACTGCAAGCACCGAACACAAGGGGAGAGGATAAACGTCTCACAACTGGACACTATGTGCGCGACCAGCGCCCATCACCGGTCATCCTTCGACGCATCCTTTCCCTGTCTGCCGTCAACTCCAGCAACGCCGCACCGAATTGGAAATAAGCGCAGCGTCGGACCGGACGTGCCGATGCGCCGAGCGCACGGCATTAGGAGGAGGAGGAAGAACCCGGAGAGGAGGAAGGCGCGGGCGGAGGCAACACTGCACAAAAGAGAAGACACCCCCCCCCCCTCCCCCCCGCAACGAAGGGAAGGCCGCCAATGCGGGCGCCTTCGGTTGCCGCCCGTTTCGCTATCGGTGCGATGGCGTGCGTTCGGCGCCGAATCGGCGTCCTCGCAAGCAAAAACCAAAAGAACTGGCGGGGAAAAAAAAAAAAAAGAAGGCAGCAGAGGCCGCCGCCACCCAGATGCGGGATTTCTGCCGCCAGCGGGATGCGTGGCGACCTTTGCAGCTGTCAGGGAAACGTGGCTGCACGCGCGGAATTTGCTGCCGCTGTATTTATTTCTCGACTTGGCGCTTACGTGCGCGCCTGAAAGTGCTCTCGGCGCTCAGATCTGCGGGCTTCCTCACGCGCCTTATCTGTCTTTTATTTTAGCTTATTTTTCTCGCGCCGGAGGAAGGCGCCGCAGACGCCCCCAAATCAAACGCCTAGCGAAGGTGAAACTGCCTGCGCGCGCGAATGCGTCAGTGCTGCGGGCGCATTGAAGCAGAGGGCATCGTCGCCGCTTCCCCCCTTCGATGGCACAAAAGATTGGCCAAGAGCGCGCGCAGACTCCTTTCGGAACGATGAATGCACTCGAGGCGCCTTTTGTTCGGCGCTGACCTTCGCGTCTAGCCGAGATCACCGAGACACGCCCCGAGGTGCGAAGAGAAATTTTGCGTCGGGACAGAAATAAGAACAAACACAAAAGCAGGGGTCAATCGTGGTTTCCGTTTTAACAGAATGAGTAAGGTCAAGACAGCCAGCGGCACCAGCTCGGAAGACCCTTGTTTAAAGGTCAAAGTACAACTCAAACCTCGTTATAACGAAACAATGCATATAACGAAGGAACGGCAAAACTCGATCAACACGGGCTATAACGAAACTACGGCTATAACGAAGTAATCGCCGGGCCTCTTCAACTTCGTTACAATGAGGTTCAATTGTATTTGCGGCAGCGTAACTTAGCATCAACAGTGCTCCCGCGTGAGAGCTTCATGCTAATTGAAAATCATGGCAGTTTAAAACTGAATACGTATTAACGTCAAAATCCACACCGTTTTCGGGCTCACGCTCGCACTCTGACGAATTTCAAGCACACGAGAGGCCACAGCACAAAACATCGCTTAACGGAAAGCAGCAACCAGTACGATTTCGTTGCTTTTAAACGCGCCAGAAGAAAATCCACGTTGAATTAAAGAACTATACCAATCACCAGAAATTCCGGACTAACACATTTTTTTTTTTTCAGCGGGAAGATGTTTATGAATGCAATTTATTCCAATATCGTGTAAGACTGCGCCGTACGTAATAGCCAATACATCGCCAGATTCCTCTTCGGGATGTTTGTAGGCTTCTGTTATTTATTCTCAAAAACGCGCACCACTGGTTTTCTCAACAGCCTTAACGTGAACAAAAGTGAGCAAGGCTTCCGTAAGGAAGCCGAAACGTCGTTTATTGACACAAGCCTTTGGTCGGCGATTCATGTATTTTTGTTTTCCTATGACGCTACTACCCGACCAGACGAGATTTCGTCCAACCTTAGACTTCAGCCTTAACGACTCAGTGAGAGCGCTGGAGAAATTTTAAAGCAACATTTTTGCAAAGCAGCGGAAGGTTACACAATTCCTATCAATATGTTCCTAACAATATCTTACAATATTCCACACTTGCCTCACAATTAAAAGTGACTGGCCATGGCTTGGGCATGGCCATTGCGACTACTACCTCCTGTAATACCTAAGTAGCACGAAGGTGACCCCCTGACAATTCCCCTGCATCGCATTTATTGCACCGCTAGGCCGACTCTTTATGGTAGGCATAATTAGCCTTGCCTTAGTTGTATTCTCGCGTAAGCAGAAAACAATGAGCGGACGACGAGGACGACGAGAGGTGGCGACGCGGAGCCCGAAACAGAATAATATAAAAGATAGTAGCCATGTAGATGAGAGGGGCACGCGCAGGAAAGGGAGGGGCCTTCTCGGGACCTCGACATCGTATCCATTTAAAGGGCGGCGCGGGCCTATTTTTCAGCGAGGCTCTAACGCGAGCCGTCACATTCCTGGAAGAGAGCCTCCCGTTGTAAAGCCTAAAGCGACGTTCAAAGCACCTCTGAAGAGAGAAAGTGAACAGACATGCACCAATATAAAGCGCTTTAAACTATCCGGCGAGCCAGGAGGATGCAAAAACGAGCGTACAAAAGTAGGAATAAAAATAAAGAGGCAAGAAAGGCGCTCTCCGCCTCTTTTGCATGAATACGGCGGCGCGCTCGGCAGAAGCGGGCCCCCGCTGGCCTAAACGACGGCACTAGCACCGATGATGGGGATGAGTAAAGGAGACCGCGGAGGGAGAGAGAGCGAGACGAAGCCCGCCAGCCTTCCTCCTCTCCCCCGTTCTCCTCTTCCCCCTCGGAAGAAGGGGACACCGCTGATGGATCGCTTCCCATTGGACGCGTGACTCCCAGATTTGCGGTCGCCTCTCGCGGTCGGCCGGCCGGCGAGCAAGTTGGGCCGCCGTTCCGAGGGGGCAGCCGCCGCAGAACGAAAAGGCGAGCAGAGGCCTATGGGAATGCACGCGTTTCTTCCCCCCCCCCCCCCCCCCCACCTCACTTCCCAACCGGCCGTTCTTGCGAAGCAGTCACGCCGGCCGGGCCAGGCAGCAAGCACGTTCCGGCAGCAGCAGCAGCAGCGGCCGGCTGCTCGCCGGAATGTGCGCGCCCGGGGACCCTAATGACAGCGGCGTGGGATAGATCACCCGAGAACAGCCGCTGCTTCTGCCGGCGCTTCCCGGCCCTTGTGTGTACACCCGCCCCGCTCTTCCAAAGTCCTGTGCGCGTATTATTATTGGACGGGCGCCTCCCCAACGTTTGCGAGCCCTTGCATAGTCGGGGTATGGGGCCTTGTACAGCACCGGACCCGTTTGTGCGGCTCGGTCTGAGATGATTCAGGAAGGTGCTGTCCGGCTTTATCGAAGTGCGTTATTTCGAGTCGAATCGTAGTGATAGCCTAGCGCTCCTGAGACTTTCTTTCCGCGCAGAGTTTCCGGGAAAGAGAACGAAATCACGGTAAGCTCAGCGGCAGCCTAAGAGCACCATTTTAGAGAACCCATGGCACGCAACGGAACCTCCACACCGCCTGAAAGGCAGAAATGCAGCTTCGTCCACCATTTCTCAGGAAACCAGCTCGGTGGTAAAAGATGCTGTGTCCTATAGTGTGATACAGCTCAAGAATGAGGCGGCCCTTCCCCGTCAAAGGACAACCTTTCCAGCCAATGGCGTCGGCCGAGTCTCATGACCCTGCTAGGGTGACAATTCGGGGAGCGGCGCGAGGATGCAGGGAGAAGACTATACACGACCATGGATGGAGGAGACTATCCCCTTTCACCTGGCACCCCTGCACTGACATGCTTGCAGCTTATGGCAGGGTCATGAGAATCAACCGACGCCACTGGCTGGGGGTCCCGCGACGGGGAAAAGCCGCTTCGTTCTTGAGTTGTATCCGACTTAGCGGTCGCATGCTTCTGAAATGAAATTAAAGGCTGCGCAAATCAGGGCACAGGCAAGAAAGAGACACCACATGCGCACATGCTTCTATGCGCACATGCTTCGCGTGCTTGTAGCCACTGAGTGGGATGGCTGCCGCACACCTGTGCTTCTTTATACTTAGCAGCGTTACCTCTCTTGTTTAGGTTCTGTTGTTTATCAGTGTTTATTATTGCTGCTGCCGGTGCGCGATGTCATTTGCTACATGCAGCTGGCCCTTGCCCTATGCACTTTTCTCAGCACACAAATAACACGAATGGATTTGCGACGATAACCAGCAAGTAATGAGAGAGCAAAGACGACACCCGCGCCTTTTGTCGGCACGGGCCCCGACAGTCGGAACGTCTCAAAAAGAAAATTCAGCAGAGAGGAGACCTCCGGAGAGACGCAACTGTCACCGGGGCAGAAACTAGCGTTTGATATTGGGCGTCCTTTTTAAAAGCGCCTTCACTCCCGGATTGAAAATCTCGGACGGGAGGCGTATAGCGGACGAGATTACCTCGAGAAAGGAGAAAAGATGGGTTTCCTGTCACCGGCTTTGACCGCAGCACGCCTGGTGGGGTGACCCGGAGGGCAGCGCGGATAAAAAGGCCTTCCTCTTCCACGGGGGCAATCACACGGTGCGCGCAACGTGCCCCCCGAGAGCACAGTGAACTGGAGTAAGCAGGAAGGGGGGGTTAAGAGAAGCGCCGTTGGGACAAAAGAAGTGGACCGTGTTCGATGCGAAGCAAGAGCCTGCGTTGCCGCGCTGCCTGCAGCCTCCTCCGCCAAAGAAAGCGTGTCGCAAAAGCCAGGTCTCGACCGCAGACACGCCGCTGCCGCGGCGGCGTTGTTATACAGGAGGCCCCGAGGCATGACCCGCGCGACCCGCTGCTCAAAAAGTGGAGAGAGAGAGAGAGATAGAGAGAGAGGGGGGGATGTGGGAAGAGAGGGAGAGAGTGCTCCGGTTTTTCTTTGCCTCCGGGGCCGACTTGGTTGTAGCCTCCCCGCCTTTCGAGACAGGCAGGCGGACAGCGTGCCTCGGTGAGTCCGCTTTGTGAAGCGGCGACTCGCAGAAGGCAGGCAGAAAGAGGGGCGAACCCGATTTCGAACACCGCGCAGTGCGTTCCCGCTCCTTGGAGGTGGGCGGTGGGTGCTACGCGGATGGTACGGGAGGGGGGTACTGAAGAGCGGGCGGGGGTCGAAGAAGCCCCGGAGGAGTCTCCACGGAGTACTGGCCGTCGCACAATACCTGAATAATTCAGCGTGTCTAAAGCCCAAAACGTGCCCCGCATCTCCACGACTCCGCACAGCGCTGCTTGGCTGTTTTTTTCTTCTTCTTTGCTCGCGATGGTTATACGCTTGTTTGTTTGTTTCGTGTAGCGGCCATCGGCAGCGAGCCTGAAGGCGCCCCAACCACTACCGCCACCCCATTTCTTCATGTTTCGCTCGACGCTTCACAACCCTCCTCCTTGACTCGTCGGCGGCGCTCCTGAAGGAGCTCGGAAGCCGGTTCGGCCGAGGAAGCTTCGTCCGTTCGGCAAAGATGGCGGAACTCCCGCAGAACACCTCGCACGAGGGGGGGGGGGAGGCTGTTCCTGGGTTTCTTTTTGTATCTTTCTTGCTTTATCCCGTCGCTCGCTTGGTTGCCTAGCTATGACGGCGCCTTCTCGCGCGGGGAGGGCAATTTGCCGTTGACCATTGCGCTCTGCGAAGCTTATATCCTTTTCTTTTTTACCTGCGCGGTTACAATGCGTTAGCTTCCTCCTTCGGTACATGTTTTGTTTTTCGCGCCATTTTCTCCGACCTCGTTTCTCCTTATCGGGCGACGCTGCTTCTGCGCAGTCTTTTGTGCATGCGCGTTCTTTCTAGTCCGCACCTCTTTTTACAACAAGTCTGTAGACTTACGCTCCAACAGGCGGTTGGAAAAATTCGGTCGGGTCAACTTCACCTACGTCTCCCGCGCCTGGAAGTTCGCTTTTTTGACCCACGACGCTCGAAAGCCGCACACACGCAGACTGCTTCGACTTTGTATAAAGCCGCTTCGCTCGAGAGGCGGCGGTTTGGCAGCCCGCTCGTTCTTTTGTTTGTTCGATCGCTCTGCAAATAAAACCGACACGCCGAGGGGAGAGCGGCCGCCGGTCCGCATTCGCAGATGACGGGCGGAAGCAGCAACCGCCTCCAGTTGCGAGTAATTTCATTAAAAACATGCTCTCGATGCTACGAGTCGGGCGCTGGAGCGCCAGCGACGGAAATGGCGGGAGGAAGTAAGGGAGGAACCAGCGAAGATGAGGATGAGGAGGAAAAGGCGCGGGGATGGAAGAGGCTGCGGAGCAAATCGCATTGACGGCCGGAGGGAGGAGAACAACAACGAAGAAATATGTAAAGCGAAACGCGATTTTCCACGGACGAGTAGTAACACAACCCCCGACAAAGGGAGCAGCGATCCATTAGTATTCGCCGCTTAAGCGTGCTGAGCGCCGCGCGCGCGCTCACGCACATGCGTGCGCGCGCACAAACGCGCCAGTAGCGTTTCCGATTCAGTCGACATAGAGCGGAAGAGGAGAGGGACTGAGCGGGCAAACACAGAGGAAACGTCGGGATTGAGCTTCGATGGAGAACCAAAGAGGGAGAGAGTGAGTGCGGAGAGAAAGATGCTGCCTCAGAGTCGGCACCGAGAGCGGCCACTGCCTTTGAAGACACCGCCGCGAGGCACACGCTGCTCGACCAGGACGAACGCCGGAGAGGGGATGACGGGAGAGGATGAGTCAGGAAAGACACTTGGCAGCGGCGCATCGGAGAGTTCGGTCAAAGAGGGCGCATTCACGGGCGCCCAGCGAAAGGGAACCGAGCCGCCTTCTTTTTCGCACACTCGAATGAACACGACGCCGCCCAGTAAGCGAGCCATACATGGGGGGTGGGTGCTGCTGTTGAACATGTGTGTTTATGTCGCCTCTACGCTGCGTGGCGTCCACGGTGGCTGTGACGCTGGGTTCAGCAACCTCCCTTTGCTCGAGTTCACTTTCCTCTCGTGTTTCTTCCGAGAAGACAGGAAGATGCTCACTTCGTCCAATAATGTTCGTTTTCTTTTCTTGTCACCGCTTCTTCGCGAGGACAACCGCCAGGGCACGATTCGTGCATGCATGTTGGTGGGGCGCACGTTTAGTGAATTTCTTCCCTAAGATTTTCGTCGGAGACAGACGCTTTCGATCGACGGCGGTCCAGCTCTACCTCTGTCACGTAAAAAGAACCGAAGAAAATACACCTTTTTAAGGAAATATGCAGCACGTCGAACTGGAAAAGCGCTGTCATCTTCGAAAGGCCTGAATCCATCTAGGCGTATTCGTGTTTGGAGTGTAGGGCCTCTTTCATCTTTCTTTTTATACGTCGGTGGAAGAAGGTTTTAGGGGGGGGGGGGGGGGGGCACACCTTTCCGAAAAGCTAACACACAATGCGAAAAACCAAATGTAACCAGCAGCGCAGCCTGACGGCAGACGCGCACGCGACGATCGGATTTGAAAAATCTCGAGATGAGTCACAGGACGATCTCGGGAGAGTCGCCCTCAAGGCGCGCGCAAGGACCGAAGCTTCGGCTTCGCCGCACGGCACCTAAAAGCGACGCGGAAGCCAACGCGACGGAGCCGCGCGCTCGTCGCACCAGAAAGGGGGGGGACTGACTCTCGTTGGGAAAGGAATGTCTCCCGACACGATTCGCGGCGAGAAATCGCGAGCGATGCATCTCGTTCGCCTTTATCCGCGGCGGCCGCCAAGAGAAGAGGCACGCAAACGAACACCCCCCCCCCCCCCCCCCCCTTTCAAGTCGCCGCTTGACTGTGCTGCGAGTCCTAGCAAGTTTGCGAGGAGCAGGCAGCGCTATATTACAATCGATTTTCAATCAACGTATTGGGCGTGCCCCCCCCCCCCCGTTTGCGTTATGAGAGGGGGTCCCAGGCTCCTCGCGATTCTGGTTTTTGACATGGCCCCCTCTCCCCCTCCTTCCCCCCGATCTCGGGAGGCCGCCGCCACTACTGTGCTTATTAATTTCAATTTCAGCCGGGTCGTCGCGCCTGCGTGGTCTTATTTTCCTTCGCTCCTTATTTCTATCTTGTTTGTCGATGGCGTTATCGATGATGCCGACACTCGGGTAATGTAGCAAAAAAAAATACTCAGCTTTATTTTTTTACTTTCATAACCCTTGCACTCCGTGATTGACAGAACCACTCCGTTAACCGAGAAGCAATCGCGCAAGGAGATACAAGCAGCGCGGCTAGAAAAGGCCAAGTCTTGAATAAACATAAACACGTCTTGAGTAAACTTTGAATACGCCTTCAGAAGCTTTGTCGCACCTCTGCAGAAATTCGACGAAAGGGAAACATACATGTACATGATCGCGGTCAACTTTCTGTGGCATCGCAGCAAAGGTTATGCAGGAAATGAGACGGGCCTTTGTTCCCAGTTCCGTGGGGAACCTACCTCAGAATAGCGACTCAGCACCGTCTCTCCAACTTCTCCCCCACTCCCCACAGCGCGGGGACAAAGGCCCGTCTCCTTTCCTGCCTAACTTCTGCTGCGATGCCACAGAAAGTTGACCGCGAGTACAGTTATAATTTCCAGCCAACATCTTGTACGCGCCCGCCGCGGTGGCTCAGTGGTTAGAGCGCTCGACCACTGATCCGGAGTTCCCGGCTCGAACACAACCGCATCGGCTGCGTTTTTATGGAGGAAAAACGCTAAGGCGCCCGTGTGCTGTGCGATTGTCAGTGCACGTTCAAGATTACCAGGTGGTCGAAATTATTCCGGAGCCCTCCACTACGGCACCTCTTTCATCCTTTCTTCTTTCACTCCCACCTTTATCCCTTTGCCTTACGGGCGCGGTTCATAATAATAATAATAATAATAATAATAATAATAATAATAATAATAATAATAATAATAATAATAATAATTGGTTTTTGGGGAAAGGAAATGGCGCAGTATCTGTCTCACATCTCGGCTGACACCTGAACCGCGCCGTAAGGGAAGGGTAAGGGAGGGAGTGAAAGAAGAAAGGGGTGCCGTAGTGGAGGGCTCCGGAATAATTTCGACCACCTGGGGATCTTTAACGTGCGCTGACATCGCTCAGCACACGGGCGCCTTATCGTTTTTCCTCCATAAGAACGCAGCCGCCGCGGTGCGGTTCGAACGCGACCGCGGCGGCTGCGTTCTTATGGAGGAAAAACGCTAAGGCGCCCGTGTGCTGTGCGATGTCAGTGCACGTTAAAGATCCCCAGGTGGTCGAAATTATTCCGGAGCCCTCCACTACGGCATCTCTCTCTTCCTTTTTTCTTTCACTCCCTCCTTTATCCCTTCCCTTATGGCGCGGTTCAGGTGTCCAACGATATATGAGACAGATACTGCACCACTTCCTCTCCCCTAAAACCAATTATTATTATATCTTGTACGCGCTCTGATTGTTAACGGCTGCTAATTTTTATTAAACGAGCAACGCGTACCTCTTCCCCGAATTCCCGGTAACCTCTTTCCGAATTTCTGGTAACGACGCCGCCCTGCCCCACGCACAGCCATCCCATCTCATTCTCGCTAATGGTGAACAATGCGAAGCGTTATAATGCTCCATAAAAGGCAGGCACGCAATGAGTCTCGTTCGTTACGCAAGTGGATCGACCAGCCCGAAACGCGCGGCACTCCGGAATGTACCGCGTGTAACAGAAAAATGGAGCATCGCCCGGAGGCACAATTGCGTCGTTAATCGACACCACAGCCTCGCTGTATACGCGGTCAAACGTTAGTAGCACTCGTATCGTTTCTGGCGCTGTACACACGAAACCGCGGAGCGCTAATTCAATTGAGCGCGCTTCCAGTCTCCCGAAAGAACAAAAACAAAAGGAAAGGTAGAGAGGGGGGGAATGGACTGCGAGTGCTTAACGGGAAACAATGAGTGCACGCAGGGACGGCTTCTGTTTTCTGCAAAGGGAGGATCTGCGCCGCTCCTGTCCACACCCATCGCATGCAGGATCGGTGGCGGGTGGAGACCAGGGGGGGGGGGGGGGGGGAGGTAATACTGAAACAAGAGAGAGACTTCGTTAATGTACAATTAAAAGTAATGCGGTCGGCGCGCGCTACGGACCCGCCTGCTGGGGCTCCGCAAATTAAAGTTGCACGAAACGTAAATTAGACGGACGACCGACGGTGCCCACGCAGTAGAGAGGGCGTGGAGGGGGCTGGTGCATGGGTGCGTGCCCAGCGCAGCCGGCGCCACTACTACTACCCCGATCACGGCCGCGATTTCTTGGGCGCTCCGGCCGACACCTGCACCCGCGGAGTGGCTTCCTTTATCGGCTCGCGTGTTGCCTGCGCTTGCTCCATTTCCCTCCCCCCCCTTCCCTTTCCCCCAACCAACTTCCCTTGTTTACGAACACGCTCTGAATGTGTTCTGCTCTGCGCACTCCCGTTTTGTTTATGCGGGGGAGCATTCTGAAATTCTACACGCGCCTGGAGTGCAGCAACCTATGTGACGTCACACTTCGCGCATGCGCAAGAGTGCGCAGCGGGAAGGAAAGGGTGCGGATGAGAAAGGGTGAAGACCAATGGCTTCTGTTCGGTGAATTAGCAGTTTGCGGGAAAACCGCGCGCTTTGAAAACACTGAGCAGAAGAAAGGCAGGCGTCGGCCCTATCCTGAAACTGCTTCCGGACGCCTGGCTTTCGTCCGCTTATGCGACCAGGAAACAAACAGCTCGCTCGCGAGCCTAAACGACGGTGTTTTCAGGTTGTGGGAGTTTGCAAAGCGCTTCCGGACGCGTCTGTTTACAAAACGCCAGAACTATACGCCTGCAAGACTTGGATGCGTTGTGCGGCGCCTCACTATAGCGGCAGCGCTGCCGGGACTTTGCCCAAAAAAAAAAAAAGTGAGATATGGCTCGCCGAACATTTCGACAATAAAGATCCATTAGAGCATCTGCTCACGATCGCTTGAGGCGAGAGACGAATCAGCTTATACAGCGTCGACAAGCTACGATATACAGAGTTGCCATGCAGCGAATTACTGTTTGCCAGTGCGCTTGCTCGTGCAACGCAGGTAAGCTAAGAGGCAGCTAATAGCCCAGGCAAAGCTCGGTACGCACGCACCGAGCCTCTGCGTAAGCCTCTAACGTTGCACAGAGTGCTCTAGCCAGCCAGGTCGCGAAATAATCCGCTTAAAAGCCATGCCCTAAAAAACAAACAAAACACTGAGAAAATCAAGGTAAAGCTGGCTGTTTAAAATACAAGGCAATTTCGACC
Organism: Amblyomma americanum; assembly: GCF_052857255.1. Classification (NCBI taxonomy): domain Eukaryota; kingdom Metazoa; phylum Arthropoda; class Arachnida; order Ixodida; family Ixodidae; genus Amblyomma; species Amblyomma americanum. The sequence continues at coordinate 22,936,038 of NC_135507.1, read as the reverse complement.
GAGATTGCTGCAGCACTATAGGCCCGGTTTTCTGTTTACGGTGTCCACGTTTAAAAAAACCACGAGCAAAACAGTGACACGCTGTACAACACATGGCGCCACCTCGCCGGTGTTGTACAGAGCTCGTCCTATAGGTGTCGCTGTATGTTTACGGTGTTCATATTTGGAGCAAGAGGGAAGAGAGAAAGGAAATCCCCCCCCCCCCCAACTCTTCCCAGCACGCACACCGGAGCTCTTTTGCTCTTTTAAGGCGGACGTGTCGGGGTCGTAACGCCGGTGACCCCGGGGTGCAGGGATGTGACGAGGGCCGCGGTCGGCGGTGATCACGTGACCGAGGCGGGGTTAAGTGAAAGAGCGAACGGCACACAGTAAGCACGCACTTTATACAAGGGTAGCAACGACGAGAGAGCCCTGCCGAAATACGGCGGCTAGCGCGCTGGCGCGCGATATTAATGAACGACCCGGTGCAGTTTCAATTAGTGCGAGCGGCGCTTGAAATCACGTACGCCAACCCGCCGTTACCACCTGAGCTCAGTGCCGCTGCTTCCTGCCCTAGCTGCAGGCACGCAGGGTACAACGCGTGCTTCGGTATGATGTGCACGAAAAGGCGAGAGAAATAAAAGACTCTACAATCAAAGCAGAAAGAGCGCTAACACTCGAATGCGAAATCGCTAGCCAATGTGATGGTGGTCAAGGAAGCGCAACTGTTACTAATAATTAAACTAAAGACGCGCTGACCGCGTCTTTAGCACTAGCGACTCACCAACCTAAGCACTAGCGACTCAGCACCGTCTCTCCAACTTCCCGCCGACTCCCCACAGCGCGAGGACAAAGGCCCGTCTCCTTTCCTGGCTAACCTCTGCTCCGATGCCACAGAAAGTTGACCGCGTTAGAAGCCAAACCTGTGCGAATTGCAGAGACGTCTCCTGTATAGGTGTGGTCTGAATCCAACTGATGCAACCAACGGGACGAAAGGCGGAATTAACGAAACTACCTCTTGACCTCACGGCTACTTGGCTTCGCTCAATAACGCTTTCTGCCGCGAGCAATGTTTGCTGTTTGGACACTTTTAGGTGATGATGTACGCGAAAATGCCAGTTGCAACGTAAACACGGCAAATAATACACTCAACGAACTGCCGTCGCTCCCGCGAATGATCCCTCGTGGAAGCTTAGTAGCCGTACCAGTTAAACATTTGCTTGGCAAACAACACTCCAGCCTTCCCTTGCACATCTCAGGAATAGTTGCTTTCAGTTGCGGGGCAGAAAAAAAGAACGCTTGAAAGCGCACCTCACCACTGGCGGACAGCGGCACGAAGTAGATTAAAACGGGACCTCCCAACATCTTCGGCGCCTACTAGTTGTTGTTGTTGTTAGCCTATCAAAAGATGGCACATACCCACACTGGGGGATCGGCGCCTAGTTCTCGGCGCCACCTTCTTCTTCTTTCCTTCAGTAAACATGGCACATACAATGGCGCCACCTTCTCTGCTCCACTTTGTTCACCTCCGTCCGCCCCAACTTGCCAAAACTCTTTTTTTTTTGTCTTTCTTTATTTATTTGCTTCGCGGTCAGTTCAATCCTTGCCGCAGGATACCGCGAAAGACAAAGCCGACGGGGATAGGGCTTCGCAATTTCCTGTCCGGCGCCCGATCGCAGCAGTCTTCATTGGATTCTGCTCGGAACAAACGGGAAAATTCCCGCTCGCAGCGCCACCCTACGGTAAGCGGAACAAAGTCAAAGCGGGCGGCCATCGGGGAAAGGAAGAAGAGCGGCCGGAGTGGTTTGATCGTTCGTATATATATAGTATATACACACCTAAGACGCTTCAGTCGGTGGGCAACTCTGAGAGAAGCCAATGTGCGTGCGACTCCAAACTGCGCACCAAAGCAGAGAGCCGTCTCTCTCTTTGCGAACGGAAGCGGAAGTTAGCGAGAAATAAACAAAAGGAGCGCCCGTTATATGAGGAGCCGAGCCGAGACACCCCCCCCCCCCCTCCCCTTCCGAGTACCGAGAGGCGACGGTGGTGGAATCGAAAGCCGGAATCAAATTCGTCAGGATCGGAGATGAAGTTGCTTTCGAGCGATTCGCGAAGCGGCAAAGAGTCCGACGCCAAACAAAGAAGCGCGCGGGGCAAAGGCGTCGTCATTGCCTGCGACGCGCGTGGAAGCGGTTCGATCGCAAATAAATAAATAAAAATAACAAGAAAAAGACGCTAAGAAGCACCCCGCCTACGGCGGTGTCGGAAGAAACAAGGGCAAAAGCGCCAACGCGAGTGGGGACTCGGGCAAAGGATTGTAAGGGACAGTTATAAGAAGAGAACGCGAACGTGGAAACTAAAAAAAAATAAAGTGGGTATAGCAGGGAATTGGGATCCGGTCTCGAGGAAGATGATACAGGAAACGGCGGAGCCAGCTGAGAACGGAATCAACCGACGGGGCAGCAAGCAGCTCGAGAGACCAGGGCGCGCCGTTTGAGAAGAAGGGTAAACAAAAAGAGCTTCCAAGTATTAAGAAGAGAGAGAGAGAGAGACCCGCGCGGACGAAAAGTGTAAACAGCACGACGTAAACAAAACATCCGGGACAACAACAACGAAAAAAAAAACGAGCACAGAGGAAGAAGGAGCACGACGCTTTCGGTTTTGCAAAAAGCGCAGGGCGTTAAGACGAGCAGGACCTCCCCCTTAAAGAAGAAAAATGAAATAAAAACCACCACACTACAGAGCAGGGAAGAGACCGAGGAGCGGCCAACGAGAGGAAAACAAAGACAGAACAAAAATTCGAGAACACTAAAGAAACGACGAAGGGTTGTGGAGCAGAGGCGAGGGAAGAAGACGCGCGCAGGATTGTCGATACGTTCGAAAACAAGTTGCATTAAGTCTGGCCCAAGAAGACGGGGACGGCGGGAGGCTGAAACCCGGTAAAAGCGTCCCACGACCCCCCCCCCCCCCCCCCCACCCCCCGTAAGAGGCGAGAGAAAGAATACTAGAAAAACTAGGGGAAGAGTATAAAACGCTTGCGCGCGCCGTCGGGAACCGGGCAGGAGGCAATCGGCTCAGCGCGCAACAAGCGCTCGCTTTTCCCTCCCAGCACCTTCAGACGCACAGCACACGTATAAACACACGCACACACGTGTATACAAGACGGAGCAGCGTCGACGAGGGACCGGCCGAGGCGCGAAAGACGGAAAAGAGCGAAAGCAGGAAAGACGGAATGAACGGACGGACGAGTTTCCAGAGTTTACAGAAACGGCACCGCCGCCTGCCCGCGCGCGTTCTTCAAATGTTTTTTTTTTCCTTAATCCTCCGTTTTTTCTTCCCAGCGGCGCCTTGGATTCTGTGCGGTGCAGGGGCACTTCATCCAGCGTGCGCGCCTCTGCCGGTTTATTATCGGATCTCTCTCTCTCTCTCTCGTCTAGCCGTTATTTACAGTCAGTCGTTTGTGTGACTTCTTTACTCGGTCATCGAGAGTAGTCTTTCCTCGGAAGACGCTGACTGGATGAGCAGCCTCTTCTTGATGTAAGGGAAGTGCCCCCTTTAGTAAAGCAGGAGCATGCACGCGCTTCGAAGCGGAAGACATGATCTCACGTTAAGTGGAGTGGGAAGATCTCTCGCGGTTCAAATCTCGAGAGACGCGGCGAGCGAGACGCAAAGCGAATCAGAAGAGCTGTTGACCTTTAATCATGAACAATTATATCGTTATCTTAAATAGGACGTCTATACTATATCGTATTCATAATTTCCGTCTTTTCTAGAGCACCCATTCGCGGCAGCTTTGGGGAAATATTAAATTGTCTCAATAGTTTTGATCGAAAATAAGTTGACAGGCTGAACAGCTGGGATATTACATTTCATTTTGTTACCTTAAAAAGAACCTCTATTGGATGCATTACATCAGGGCATTACGTGCTGGAAGCCGCCAGTCCATGGATAATGCCTTGACATTTCGTCAATTTCGATAAATGAGCCTTACCCATAGTAATTCAATAGGTTCTGCATAAAACTAAGTTGGCTTTCATGCGAGAACCATAGAACCGCATGGCAAAATTTCCTAAGCAATAGTAAGCAATGCTAAGCCCGTGTGTTCGGCAACGTTTCCTATGAGCAACCGTTTATAGTTTATGGGGCTTAACGTCCCAAAGCGACTCAGGCTATGAGGGACGCCGTAGTGAAGGGCTCTGGAAATTTCGACCACCTGGGGTTCGCTAACGAGCACTGGACATCGCACAGCACACGGGCCTCTAGAATTTCGCCTCCATCGAAATTGGACCACCGCGGCCGGGATCGAACCCACGTCTTTCGGGTCAGCAGCCGAGCGCCATAACCACTCAGCCACCGAGGCGGCCACCCAATTACAACAGTGCGGACACGGCCGAACGCATTCGCTGCTTTCCACACCTTGCGGATGCACATAAAGAGGGGTGTCATGGGCTGAGTCGATCCCACACAGATGTCTGTGAAAAGAGCTGAACGTGTAACAGTATCCGTTGTTGTTTCTAGACAGTGAACGTTCAGTCTACAAGAATAGTCGTGCGTTCAGTGCCGCGGTGCAAGAAGCTGACAAAGTAGTCCGTGCAGCCATTGTCTGGAAGAATTTCCCCATCATCCCCGGCGAGCGCTGCACGTTTTCCAAACTGAGAACTCACCCCCGGAACGACAACAATGGAGCCAAGTTTAGCAACGCTAAGGTAGACCGGTCGTCTACTATGTCGTCTACTATGCGATTTCGCCACACACACAAACAAACAAAAATATAGCCGGTTCATACCATCTCAAGCCCACACGCATGCAATGTTTGGTCTTAGCTTGAATCAGCCTAAATATTTGGAGCTCCCAGAGTTCCTGGTGGTCCTCACGGATCAGTAAATATGCCGTCCGTTTCTCAGAAAGATTGATGGGAAAAACTGCTATCATTAGCGTCATATTACTAACCGCACGCGAGGAATCCAGGGCACAGTGGCGACTGAACACACTGCATGTATACGCCATATATTCTATCCTGTCTGGTTTTGCTACTTTATTCTATCGTAATCCTGTTTCTCGGTGGCCCAAGATCGCGGCTTCAGCTCCACTGACACGGAAACAAAAGAAAAGCGGGACGAGAAATAAAATAAAAAAAAGGGAACGAATAATGATGAGGGAGGCGCGGGCGGTCCAGCGACACAGAAAGCAAAGTCGGCCCAGTCGCATAAAGAAGATCCCGCCGCGCTTTTTTTTTTCCCATCATCTGCCACGACGCTGCTGGGTGCGCTTGAAGGAATTCTCGGGCCCAGGAAAGCATGGAGGAAAGAGAAGAGGGGGGGGGGGGGGGAATACGCAGCGATAAAGCCGGCGCAGAAAGGTCCGAGACAGACAGCCCAGAGACACGGATTCCCACTTTGACACTAATGGCCGCGGAACGCCGCTATCACCGCGAGCGCGCGTCGGCGCCTGCAGTTCGAGAAGTCTGCAACGCACACCCCCCCCCCCCCCCCCCCCCCCCCCCACGAGTGCTTTTGCTGTGCAGAGTAGCGTCGTTCATTACTTCGCGGTTCAGTCTCACGAGTGCGGTTTAGAAGTCGCCTCCTGTCCCGCAGGCCTGCTCGCAAGAAGCGAGCTACCAACGGTACCGAGGAGATGTGGTGTGTGCTTTTAGTGTGCGCGCAGGGTGCGGAAAAGTTGAAAAGGGGGGGAGCTTGTTGTTGGAACATTCTCAGACGGGGGACAAGTGAAAAGCATCAGTGACGTTCCTTCGAGAGCGCGATTAAATCGTAAAGTGAACGGGGAAAGCGATCTCTGGTTCGAGATTAACCGGGGCGCCTGTACTTCGCTGATAGACAACCATCCGATCAAGTGGACTGCTCAACGCCATCGCGAGTTTCAAGATATATATAAACAAATAAATGAGGAAAAAATCGCTGCGATAACGACAAAATCGGCCGTCACGACTGCGAAGAGGGCTTCTCTGCGGTGCAGAGGTGTCGTGCGAAAAAGCGCCCCAATTGGCAGCTATTCGTCGCCTTGTCTTCGGGGGGGGGGGGGGGGGGGGGGGGGGGGGGAGAAAAAAACGGTAACACACGCACAAAAAAAAAAGTGGTAAGGTTTTAACCTAGTTAAATATAGTAGACGTGCTAAAGCATGTGTTTCGCCTGGTTGGCTCATGGCTTTGCTTTTTTTTAGGGCGTCGGCACGCCTGGCAACGATATTAGGCTCAGGTTAGGCTCTGATCGAGGTTAAGCTGATCTGATCTGTTCGCGTCGCATGTGGAAGTTGATGAAGACTACGAAGTGCAATGCACAGCGCGAGACTGTGTTGGGTATGTGCCAGCAACGTCTGAGGACTTCCTTCCTTCCTGTGTTGCAGCTTAACACCAGGCGTGTTCGGCCAGCGAGGCTGATCTGTTCGCGCCGCCGGGGGGGGGGGGGGGGGGTGCGAAACCCAGTCACGGAAATATTTTATTTCTGCAGCCTCAAGGTCAGGGACGCCACAAGATTCTGGTTGGATTTGACCTTGTGAAGTATACTGCTTTCGCATTAAAAAGGGGCGAGATTCATGACACAATGACACATTCGCCTCACAGAGGGATTTGCAAAGTTTCAACTGCATTTTGACCCGATGGCATTGTAACTGAATCTAGAGTGTAAACACGCCTTTCTAACTGCCTGCACGCAAGCAACGTGCAGGAAACTTTTACGTAAACAAAGGCAAACTTTTCTCAACGCAGTTTTTTTTTTATTTTCAGCCCTTACAAATTATTGCACAGAGGAAAACAAACGCCTCCACCGCATTGTATGAAGATCTACGCGCGGCAGTATAATAAAGATGTTAGCTTTGTGTCGTTATGAAACCCACTTGAGCGTGCAAACAAGCGAAGCCCATAAAAGCGCGACGCGTGCCCTTTGAACTTCCTCGCTACAAAGGGAGGGGACAACAACAACAACAACCACAACAAAACAACAGGGACTTCTAAAACAAAGCCGTGAGCAATTTTTCGTCGTACGCAGCTAGCTAGGTGGCCGAGCGCCGTTGTTTCCTGGAATAACGAGGAGGCCCTCGAAACGGGGCTAAACAGCGACTATACGCTTCCCGCGGCAGCGCTCAAACAAGGGGGGGGGGGGGGTGGGGGGGGGCGCTGGGATAGATAGTCTCTCGCCGCGGATAATGGGCGACCCAAAACGACGCAGTAACTTTCACGGCCTGCTGCTACTCCTTCGCCAGAGTGTGGGGGCCCTTCCTTTTAAGGAGAAGGGGACGCGGGGCTACTAAACGCTTTGTCTTCTTTTACCGTCCGCCAAAAACAAGGGGCCAGCAAGGAGTAAGAGCCCGGTTTTATCACGGGCGCCGCGTGTAACAACACGCCAAGCAGCCACCGTTGAAAAAAGCGCGCGAAGACACCGCCGCCATGTTGTTCCTGGCAAGGTTAGCCGTCGGATAACGGCGAAGTGGTCACAAACGAGCCGCCCATTACCGTCAATGTCACGCGGAGCCCGGCCACCGGAAAAAAAACGACCTGTCCAAAGAAAAGCACGCCAGAAAGTACCCCTCCACACGGAGAAAAGAGGAACGCGCTCTTCCTTTACAACAACTCGGAGCAGCTGCCCTAAGGACTCGCTGCAGCGACCAGAGTGTCAAGAACAGCAGAGGCGTTTCGCGCGCCTCTTCAACGAGCCCGCCTGGGGGGCTTGCACCTTATCGTCGCCCAAACGATGGAAAATGACTCCGGGGAGGTCGCAACCCTCCCACGTACCACGAATGTGCAGCTGCAAAACCCAGGAGGTGAGAGGAACAGCGCCCAAGTCGGGGGGAAGGCCAGGACCCAAAACCAAAGACCCGTTTCGAGAGCGCACACAGCCCGGGTCCACTGCTATCGGCGGCCACAAATCAGCGTTCCGCGCTTATCGGCCGAGGTAGAAAACGATTGCGAGCAGCCTGGAGAGGAAGCGAAGAGCCGAGAGGAAGTCGCGCTACAAGGTCGGCGTCACCGCCGTCGATGCGAGAGGAGTCGGCCCTCGGGCAGCAGCCGTACAAAGAAGGGGTCGCCAAACGACCTCTTCCTCCCCACCGCCCAGGAGACGACCCACCACGGTCATTAGCCGGGCGGACGCGCGCGCCTCGATCCAGCCGCCCGCTGCAGACGAAACTGGTCGCCGCCGAGATGAACGACGGACCGACGCCACCGCGGCGCGGCGCTGGAGTCGCGGCCAAGCATGGACACAACGCGATGTCCGCGAGCACCCGTTGCGCGCTCTTACCTCGCCCCCTGCTAGACAGACGAAGATTGCGATCGGCCGCCCGGGAACGGATGGGGCGCCCTCTCTCCGTGAGATACAGCCCGATGTAGGTCCTCCCCTAAACCCCTTATCCACATTCGTCGGACATCTTTTCTCTTTCCCCAGATTCCCAAAGCCGATCGTACATTGCGGCTCACGAGATACTCTGCCTCAAATCTCGGACCACCGCTGCCTGTGTGGCAAGCCGAGATCTCGCTGGCCCGAAGGGCTGCGTGAGCTAGCAGGGGTTAACGTCTTTCGCATCCTTTCCCGAGCACATTGAACGTGTACTGCAACAACACTAACACTTTGTTTAAAAAAACTTTCATACGGGCTAAAGACCCTGGACGTACAACACCTCTCTCTAGTCTTCAATAAGATTTTTCGTCTCTCGAAAGACTAGAGCTTACAGTTCGTGATGAGAGAGCACTTGTCTCTCAGCGATGGCAAAGGAAAGTATGTAGTGAGGGCGGTCCAACGCCACAGCCCGGCAAGCACTTGCGCCTGGTCCCTCAAACGAGCACTGACACGAGTCCACCAAATGTAGGTGTCGTCGCCGCAGTACTGTGTCGACAGTTCCCAACACGGCGGCACGAAATGTGATCTGGCCAAGCTTCTGGTGGCAGCCCCGTAAGCGTGACCCGGCGGGTCATCAGCGGTGATTTGGCTTTCTGCGGAGCCAAGCAAAAAGCTCCCCTCGTCCATAAGTGAATTTGCGTCCATACTCCACAGTCTCGCACACGGAGACTGTCTCGTGCCACGCTCACTTGTACGCCACGGAGTAAGGGGCGGCCGCGCACCAGGCTAATCGCCCCCAGCCGGATGCTACCACTATCCGACATGCCGCGAGGTCCAGACGCACGTCCGACAGAATATGGGCGGGCGCCTTACATGGCCTCTGCACAAAGAACCCAACGCCGCTCAACGGCGTCCAGTGTGTGTATGTATCGCATACGAGTTTCGTGACATGGTGCCTTCGCTGCTGCAGTCCCCCTCCCCCCCTCCTTTCCTTCCCGTCTCGGAAGCCATGCGAGCAGCAGCGCAACACGGGGGTCTGCGGCGGAGCCGGAGGACCGCTGGGATATGCACCCCCCCCCCCCCCCTTACCTTCTTTCTCCGGTCGGTGCCTTCGCTACGCCATAAACGAGCAAATTGCTGGAACGTGAAGAGAGATCTTCTACCGACCCTCCTCCTCCTCTCCCCACACCCTCTCCCAGCCCCGCATCCATACCTCCTCGCCGGCCGAAAAGATAGACGGACGTGGCCCGAACCAAAGGGGCGGAGCACGGCAGGAATCAGGTTCTGCAGGCCCGTACACGGCTTCCACGCCGGTCGGCGGCGGTGCTCCAAGAGGACGACCAGCAGGATAGAAGCTGGTCGGGCGGAGGGCGTTCAAAAAGAAAAGCCAATTACTCGGCGGGAGAGCGGCCGGGAGGGCGCCCTGCTTCTGCCCCCCCTCCCGGCAAGAAGGAGCCCCCCCTCTGTCCAGCACCGGCGGTCTTGAACTTGATTCTTTCTTGGTTTCTGATCGCCGTCGTTACGGCATGACTGCACGGTTGCGCACAGTCCTCCAGCGGCGTCCTTTCTTAAATGGTCCAGCATGCGCCTGGCGGAGGTCGTTACTGGACTTGCGTCGCTTATTGTTGATTCGAAATTCGCTCTAAAATTTGCCCCCCTCTCCTCCTCGTTTAAAGCTCTCCCCCGGACAAGGCACCACGGTGGCGGTCTGCTAGCGTCGACTTCGAGCCCCTCTGCAAAGAGGCGCCGGCGGCGTACCGACCGCCTCGTTTCCCACGGCCGCGCAGAGATTTCGGCCAGCGGTGGCGCCGGAATTCGTCACACCTGGCGCCTTATTCGTGACCGCCGGCAGACGTCACGGAGCCTGTCACGTCAACCTCTGGCGGCTCCGACTCCCTGATATGTATGTGCTGTCCAGCTCTTGCGCGCCTATAATGGTCCGACTGCTGCCTCAACAGCGTACAGCTGGTTGAACAGCCCCAGCGGTTGGTGCATAGGAGGAACTGGAGTGGACGTTCGCTATAACGAAGCTATATATGGACGGAGCAAGAAGTCTGGACCAGGCGGTACTTCGTTAAAACGTGTAGATACGCACTGCGAAATGTTTTGAATAAAGACGTCTTTTAGAAACGAAGGCTCAATATGCAAGCCCCACTAAAATAGGTGCACGCATCCACAGCCCACAAATGCAAGGCAGCGTTTCTAACGAATGTCCTCGAGGGGACGTTTGTGTAACGCGTACCCAAATGGACACTATCCGGCAGGTCATGCTCACAACGAACTCCCAGACTTATCATCGTCATCCCCCGCAATAGAAGCGGAGTGCCAATAGCCTGACGCCTTTACCAATTTTACAGAATGTCCCGAACATCGTTTACTCTAATCCTTGAATGAGACGTTTTTTTCGTTGTGGGTTCACTTAGACGTGCACATAGCTCTTTCGGCTGAGGTCAAAGGCCGCTTCAAACTGAGTGAGGCAATGGCTAGAAAAAGAAAAAAGCCCGCGTTCTAATCGATATTTATCCGAAAACTGTCTTTTTTTTTTCAGAGGACCGAATCAATTACGCTACGCAGACCCTCCTCCAGAGCTGGGAGGCCCGCCGTGAAACACGGAAGTCTCCGGGGACACGCTGTACCGTGACGGACGTGCTAAAAAGTCGCGCGAGCGAGCTCGACGCCAAGCAAACAACGGGAATACCCAGGAAAGGGACCACCGAGGGGTAGCGCCCATCGCTCCTCGCCACACTGTCATCGCTAAAGTTGCGCTGTCACCCAGCCGCGGGTGACCGCGCCGAGACAAAGGGAGAAACCGCGCAAACAAGCCTGTCTGGCTGCGCTTCGCCTTCTTGGCTGGAAACGCCTTCAAGCCCGGCACGGTGCAGGAAGTGACGCCGTTTTCTGCGCTTATACTTCCCTTCGTCTTATCCCTTAATTCGACGGCAGCAGGAACAAAAGCCATTCACCAAGTTAAGCCAGCGGTGACACGAGGTTCCCACCGTCTGACAGCGCAAGTCGCGGTTGACGAGGGCTCTCTCGCTACGAGAAAGAACTGGCGAGCCAGGAAAACAAAACAATGAAAAGGAGGCGCACCCCCAACGAGAACAATGAAGCGGCCGGAGCACGGGTGGGTGCTAAGGACGGTCCCTCCTCTTCGCCTTCCAGACGTCGGAGGGACCTGACAAGCCATCGTCGACAGCGCGTACAAGGCGACGAGCGATCATTATCGCGCTTCTGACAAGGGAATCGCGGAGAAGCTGGCGCGATGGCCGGAGCTTTTAAAAACGCACCCGCTGGTCACTGGCGTATCTCTGCCCCTACGTTCAAAGGGGAGACGGGGCCGAGTTTGTCGGGTCGTCGCACGCGGCACTAAGCGGAAGACGGACAGACTGCGCCCGACGAAATTTATAGAGGGGTGGGGCCCCTCTGGGAGACGCAGTCGTAATAAGCGGTCTGCATTGCGGTGTACGAGGGAACGGTCGTCGGTCACGGTCGACTCCGTGTCCCCCCCGTGGACGGCGTTGCGAGCGTGAAGCCCCCTATCTTGATTGGGACCTTGCGTGGCTCAGGGAAGCTGTGAGGCCCGAGAACAATGGGCGTTCCCGTTAAAATTGTTTTTAACTGTATCACAGGTCCACAGAGAGATCCTTGACTGCCGAGGCGTGTTTAATGGGATTTTACAGAGTTGACTGTTGAGCCAGTTGTTGTTGCATAATGGTATGGCATCCTCCTGAGCTTTAAGAATAGTTAGTGGGATATGGACCATGCATTCTCTGAGCCAACAAAAATCCTTCAAAGTTTCACAACAGGCTTAATCAGTCGAAAAGCACCGAGTTTAGCGCCGTGCCTGGCGTTGAAGCGCGGTACGGTTATTCAATTTCACTACCTGAGAGATTAATTTAGTCTGCAATACGGTGCCCACCGAATCACTCTTTTTATCGATATGGCGCTTCACATTAGGCCACTACGGACTGCAGGGCTCCCAAACTCTGGCCTTGTCAAACGTCGACCCGACGTCTCTCTCATCACTCAACGCCGCTCAAAACACGTTACGGCGTTGATGAGTTCGCAATTTGATAACGCGCTCGTGATATAAGCCACCGAACTTCGAAAGTTGCCAGTTCCGACTCTGTCGAGTTCGGCGCACTGCAGTAAGAGCACTGACTACAGTTACAGTCAAACCAGAATGCGCAGCTTGTTGCAACTCAGTGAACCGCCGAGGCTAAATGACCATTAAAGCCTGCGCGCGAAAAAACAACTAACTGAATTCATATTCATAGGAACCAGCTGCGAACTCTTCGTGATCAGCGCGTTTTCACTATTTTAGCATGGCGTAAAGGACAGCCTACTCCTTCGACAGAGTGAAGCACCTTGAATACTACGGCAATTTGGTTGCCGTAGCATGTTGCTCTCCGTGCAGAAGACTGAAAGGCTTCTTCTTATCGGGTCGGGAAAGTTATGTTGTAAATCGGTAAGTGCACTACCGCGAGTTCCAAGAATGCACTTTTGCAGCCGTGCTGACTGTTCACTGATGCACACGGAGCAAAGTTATGATGCGTGTTCTATTTGGCAGTAACAGCGCATCAGTAAAGCCGTACAGGAGGCGAAACGCATGAGGCGCCCGTGTGCTGTGCGATGTTAGTAAGGTCCCCAGGAGGTCGAAGTTATTCCGTAGCCCTCCACCCCGGCACCTCTTTCTTCTCTCACTCCCTCCTTTATCCCTTTCCTTACGGCGCGGTTAAGGTGTCCGCCGAGATGTGATGTGAGACAGATACTGCGCATTTCCTTTCCCCAACAACCAATTTTCAGTTTTTTCGTGTGCAACATGAGTGATGGTTCGCGAACTGCGTGCCTTAGGGGTATAATTCAAGAACGATTTCGGCTGGCTATTATAACGACGGTGAGTAAAATAAATTAACAAGATATTTTCGCCTGAGAATCTCATCACACAAAGTGCCACGGAAACAAAAGAAAAATAAAGAGAACAATGAAACGACAACATGACAAGAGCTCGCGTATCCATTGTGTTGATGTGTGCTCCGATACGCGAGACACTCATGATTCGTGTATATTGCGAGAACCGCGCTTTTCTTCCAAAAGCGTTCCACACGAGAAAGCATCCAATCGCGAACCGTAACTACAATGGAGAACACTGCCGACTATCACAAATCTCACTTCCTAACTTCAGTCTCAAGTTAAAACGCACTGCGAGACACACCTGGAAGAGCACTGCATTCCCTGCCACTGACAGAAAAAGTTCTCTGTGCCGTGAAAGCGCTCAGCGAACACTCACGGGTCGTTTCGACCACCACGTTCGCAACAGGCAAGCAGGACAGGATTCGCTTCGGGGCACTCACCGGTAAGGACCGCAGCAGTAGCATCGGCGACTAGCAACAGGACAGCGACGCAGAGGGTCGCGCGACACGTCGCCATCGCGCGATGCACGGTCGCCGTGTTATCCAAAAACAGAGGTAGTAGGAGTAGTGTGTGTGATCCGTAACCACGCGACCGACGGGAGAGATCCAAAGCGCGCACCACCGTCTTCGGACACACGCTGTCGATGCAGCGCTTAGCGGCGCCGACGGCCGAGAGTCACCGCGTCGCAGCAGCAGGGCCGCAGGAGCACGGAGCGCGCGGAGCAGCGCCCGCAAGGCATCATCTCGCTCCGCGCGGGAGCCGGAGCAGCAGCCACACGCACGACCCGCACACACGCACCGGCCGCCGAAGCAGCTTCGGACACGAGAGAAAGCCGCGTCGATCCGCCAAACGGCGAAGGGTAACTGTGAGGGAAGCCGCGGCACGTCTTCGCGCGGGCCTAGGCGCTTCTATTTCGAGACCGCGAGGGTAGGCCGGCTGCGCGGCGGAGCGGCCGGAGAGGAGGTAGAGCCCTTCTTGCCGGAGCGCGGCCGCGAGAACTTGTTCCGTTCCGGCCCTTTCCCCGCGAACGCCCCTGTAGTTTGTTCGCTGATTCCCCTCTCCCATTTAGAGGATGGGGGGATCACACAGCAGGGGTAGCCCCACGGGGGGCCCCACCACCGCAGCAGGGAGGGCGACGAGCAGCCCTCGCTCATGTCAAGACCTGCCGTGACGTGCCTCCCTCTGGTGGCGGTCCGTGGCGCCACATCGTTGGGCAAGCAAAGCAGCGGTGCACGGCGTGTGTCACGACGACGGCTGTTGCGTGTGTCGTGCCACGAAGAAGCGCTCGCTCGCGCATCGGCGTGCCTCATAAGCGGCCCTTTAGCCGCGGACGTTGAAGTCCTTCTCGGCGACCACGGCAGTAGTACGACGTGTTTGTTTGCCCAGGCGCGGCGCGCGCGAAAGGAAGAGTCGTGTCCCATCGCGATGGGGGCTATTGCCCGGTGGTCTCCGCGGCGCGGGACGGATCGTGATGCTGATGGCTCGCGCCCCGCTGCGCGACATGGCAGGCGCGGCTGCCTGTGAGCACGCCGCCGCAGTATTCGGCTCGGCCCGCGTTCTTTCTCTTTTCGTATTGCGTTTCACCCCTGAACACTGCCGCAGTGGGACGCCCCGCATTTAGATGAGTGCTGACTGGAATGGCGCACGCGGCCCCTAAAGTAAGACGTGCCAGCGAGCGCCGCTTCGACGGCAAGGTCGATAAAACGACGCGCTAACCTGCCTTTCTTTCTTTCTTCTTAACAGATCGGCATTGTCTCGCGTGCTGTCTATTTATAAGCCATGAACGTTCGTGCAGTTCGGTAGTCGGCGAAGCAGCGAGCTGTAGGAGAAGCAAAAGTTACCCGTTTCCGATTATAGGCCGCCTTCCCACGGCCCACACACCGTGATGAAGGAGGGAGTTCGCCTCCTGCAGGGTTCCTCTGAGCGGCATTATTTTCGCCGCGTCAGCTGCCAATCACGGGCGCCTTTGCTTCTTCGAACTGCCGGCCCAACGGCGGCGGCGAGCGAGCAGTAGTGTAGCGGGCCTTTGTTGCTGTTGTCCGGCTGATTTTTGACTCCGTGCGTGAAGGGCTACGCTAAACCAAGACGTCAGCAGCGGGCGGTGCTGCCAAATCTGTCCCACCGGCGAAAAGCATTCATCCTCCGACAACAAGGCGTGCGAGGGGAGGCAACCAACAGCGAAGCGAGGCCGCGGAGTCGTCGTCTTGTGCACGGGAGTCGCAGAACACGCGGCCGCTTTGCTGAGAATAAAAGCCCGCGCTTTCCTCTTCGGCAGCGGGAGTGCACCTCTTGTTGGCAGACACAAGAGACGTCCCACTGTTTCCACGCGTGAAACTGTTGGGCACGCGGTCCTTTTTGAAGAGAAAAAGCGAGATAGCGAACCTCGGAAAAGGGCACTCAAGTCACGGGGACCTGCGCGTTTCTGCAGAAAGTAAACTCCTGCTCTAAGCAGACCCCCTGCGTTTTTTTCTAGAGTCGGTTCTTCTCCCAAGCTCCTCTCTCGACTGTCTCCCGGAACAAAGAGATGACAAAAATAAAAAAATAAAGGAAGAGGAGGCTCTCGGCATTCCCTGGGGTGCGCAGCCGCTCGGGACGAACAAAGCCACCAGCCGTTCGAAGAGGAGTCAAGAAGGAGAAGTCTTCGAGGCTGGACTCGAGCGCATAATCCCCCTACGCAGTAAATTTCCGACCGTCCCGCGCCGACTGATGAGCTCCCAAAGTGAATTAGTGTCTTGGGGCTATTTCCAGCAGTGGCGGAGGGAGGAGTGGCGCGCCGCGAGCCAAAGGGGGAGGCGCCCAAGCCAACCCCCCCCCCCCCCCCCCCCCTCCCCTTCACGCAGAGCCCGACTCCGAGAGAGACTGGGCTGCACCTGGAGGCCCTCCTAGAGGGAGGGGGCTGGACCACCACCGCTGGCCCGCGTTGTTGTTGCTCGAGCGTGATCGCCCTCTGCTCTTTGGCTCCTGAGCTCGCGTCAACCCGGACCCTCCTTTCATCCCGGGTTCCGGCGCCCCTTTGGCTGTTGGCTTGCCGCGTCACGTCGGGTCCTTGCTTTTTGTCTTCTCCCGGGCACGGTAGGAACGCCGCTGATCACCTCCAGCTGAGGCGCTGGGACAACACACGACGCCCACGAAGACCGAAGGCTCCTCGGGAGGTCCTCTCTCGCGTCAGACGTGGCACGTGCACACGCACCTCTGCGTGAACCTAGGAGTCCCCAGGAGTTGAGAAGTCACGAGGAGTGAGAGATAAGGAGGGCCGTTGCTTCTTCCGCGGCGCGTGCATTCCTTGCTGTCTTTGAGTCGCCATTCGATCGCCCGTGTCGTGCAGGACATGCTCGCAGAACGCATCCTCCCTGCTGCTCCTGTAGCTTCGTTTACATGAGCCTGACACGAGTGGATCGAGTCAGGTTTCCGGGCTGAGCAAGGGCCCCTGACTCGAAGACAGCGCGTTCACATAAACTCGATCTTGGCGAGTCAAGAAGTTGCCGCGCGTCCTCGGGGGTGCGAGTAGCAAGCCGGTTCCTGGTTTATTTCTCCCCTGCAGATAATCCGAGACGTGAAAGGGATTAATTCCCATTTGCGGGCGGTCCTGGCGATTCAACCCAACCCCTGCGGTCGGGCTGCCTCAATCCTTCCTGCTAGAGTTTACACAAGTAAGATCAGACAACTCATCTCCATGAAGCTACTTGTTTTCGTGTCTTTTCATCTTAACAGTTCATATAAAACGAATTTCCCACGCAATAGAATCAGCAGATAGTTTGCGCCCTGTCTGTATGTGTCGTTCTTGTCTGTGTAAACCTTGAGTAGCGCAATAACAATGTCGAAGCTCTTCTAAGCTCTTCTTACATAAGTATGGCAAGCAAATTTTGGCCTGACAAGCCGACTGAACCTGGTGTTGTTGAGTTCTTGTAAACGTCCAATGCGTGCGCTGAAGGCGAAGGAAAACAAGTGACGAAGCCGGTCTGCGAAGCAGGCATTAAAGCCGAAGTAGTGTTGTCATGTGACGGTCGTTGCGTTCTCCTTGTGTTTTGTTTGCGTTGCAACTGGCGATGTGGCAGCGCTGTGGCCGGTTGCTGAACCTTTGCTCAAGCCGCGCGGTTAGTAACTAACAACAGCCCGTTTCTGCGCCCAAATGTTGCCTTGGCAGTGATCAGCACGTGCGGATACAGTTTGAGCAAACCTTGCAACGGGACAAAACGGAGAGGACATGAAACATCTGGTGTATATGAAGACGTGGGAACTGATTTACATTTATGAGGTTTAACGTCCCAAAGCGAATCAGGCAATGAGGGACGCAGTATAGTGAGAGACTCCAAGAAATTTCTCAACCCCCAATGATTCTTTAACTTGCACTGACATCGCACAGTACACGGGCCTGTATAGCATTTCGCCCCCGTCGAAATGCAACCGCCACGGCCGGGATCGAACCCGCGTCTATCGGGTCAGCAGCAGAGCACCGTAACCACTGAGCCACCGCGGCGACTTAAAAAGTGAAAACTAAAAATTTAACAAAATATCTAGGTTTAAAGGCAAAACACACGCTATCTGTCACGCGATTACGAAAGGATGACACGACCAACCTCAGCAGAGATCCAAAATCTGCGATATGTGTACGTCGTTGTGCAAAACATAATTTGTCAAGATGCCGCAAACAGGTTTCACGGCGAGCAGTTTCGCAAACTGAAGGAGCCATACGACACTAGTACTGACTCGAAAATCATTTCATTTTATTCTCAACATCCTAAATGCTGAGGACCGTGAACAAAGAGGCATCAAACTTTCTTGAACGGGTCTGCAGCAATGAGCTAGATGATAATTCACAGCCAAGTTTGAATGGCACTGACATACGTGGTGGCACTTACAACAAAGGGAAATGAGAATTTATTGCAAATCATGCGTGACACCCCAACACACTTTCCGCAAATCAAACCGCATATCGTGACAGTCTAGAACCTTGTTAGAAAAAAATAAATACACCATACCTCTAATTAAGGTATGGTGCAGGATATCGGTGCAGAACAGATATTCAGCTTTAACTGAGGAAGACGATCTAATGTTCATACAATTAACGATAATCTGGCAGCTATCATTACGGAGTGCGCAGTAGAAGTAGGCGGTAGGACGGTTCGACAGGATACTGGCAAGCTATCTCAGAAGACGAAAAACCTGATTAAGAAACGTCAAAGCATGAGGCGTCAATAATTAAGCGCAAGGGGGGGGGGGGGGGTGTAGCCGACATAAGGAAGTTTGAGAATCAAGTATGCTCTAAAAAACGAAGGCATCCTAAAAGCGGTAAAGAGGAAACTAGGCATAGGTAAAAACCAGATGTATGCGTTAAGTGACAAGAAGGGCAATGTCATTAGCAATATGGATAAGATAGTTAAAGTAGCCGAAGAGTTCTGCACAAATCTATACAGTAGCCAAAGTAATCACAACGTTAATGAGAGAGAGACAGTAGCGCACTACAATGCGCCATCCCGCCAGTAACGACAGAGGAAGTAAGGAAAGGCTTAGGAGCAATGCAAAGGGGAAAAACAGCTGGTGAGGATCAGGTAACAGCAGATCTGTTGAAGGACGGAGGGGAGATTGTGCTAGGAAAACTAGTCACCCTGTACACGCAATGCCTTATGACCTCGACCGTACTAGAAGCTTGGGAGAACGCAAATATAATCTTAATTCACAAGACAGAAGACGCCAAGGACTTGAAAAATTACAGACCGATCAGCTTACTGTCCGTTGCATACAAGTTACTTACAAAGGTAATCGCTAATAGAGTCAGGGCAACCTTAGACTTTAATCAACCAAATGATCAGGCAGGCTTTCGTAAAGGATATTCCACAATAGATCATATTCACGCTATCAATAAGGTGATAGAGAAATGCGCAGTATGTAACCAACCCCTATAAATACCCTTCATTGATTACGAGAAAGCATTTGACTCAGTGCAAACCTCAGCAGTCACACAGGCATTGCGGAATCAAGGTGTAGATGAGCCTTATGTCAAAATACTGGAAGATATACATAGAAACTGCACAGCTACTATAGTCCTCCATAAAGTCAGCAATAAAGTTCCAACAAGTGAGGGCGTCAGGCAAGGAGACACAATGTCGCCAATGCTATTCACCGCCTGTTTACAGGAGGTATTCCGAGGCCTAAATTGGGAACAGTCGGGGATAAGAGTAAAAAATCTGCGATTCGCTGATGACATTGCCTTGCTGAGCCACTCAGGAGACGAACTGCAAATCATGATCAATGAGGTAAAAAGACAGAGCGGAACGGTGGGTCTAAAAATTAACATGCAGAAAACCAAAGTAATGTTCAACAATCTAGCAAGAGGACAGCAGTTCACAATTCGCAGCGAGGTGCTGGAAGTGGTGAAGGAATACTTAGGGCAGGTAGTGACAGCTGATCCGGACCATGAGAGGGAAATAACTAGAAGGATAAGAATCATGTAATGCGTAGGTGGAGCGCATATGGCAGGTTCTCTCAGGTCATGAATAGCAGGTCACCAATATCCGTGAAGAGAAAAGTATACAACAGCTGTACCTTACCGGTACTCACCTACGGGGCAGAAACGTGGAGGCTAACCAAAAGGGTTCAGCTTAAGTTAAGGACAACACAGCGAGCCATGGAAAGGAAAATGATAGGTGTAACGTTAAGAGACCGGAAGCGGGCAGAGTGGGTGAGGGAACAAACACGGGTTAATGACATCCTAGTCGAAATCAAGAGGAAGAAATGGGCTTGGACAGGGCAAGTAATGCGTAGGGAAGGTAACCGCTTGTCCTTAATGGTAACGGAGTGGATTCCAGGAGAAGGCAAGCGTAGCAGGGTGCGGCAGAAGGATAGGTGGGCGGATGATATTAAAAAGTTTGCAGGCATAGGGTGGGCGCAGCTGGCAAAGGACAGTGTTAATTGGAGAGACATGGGAGAGGCCTTGCAGTGGGCGTAATCAGGCTGATGATGATGATGACCGCTAGGGCTTTCATAATGAACGACTATTCCTTCAGAAAAAAATATAGTAATTTCCACGAGAGAGAGACAGCTGCTGACATCAGGTTGAAACAAGAATCACTCTGACTGGAACATCGAAATAATGTCCCTGCCAGAGCAGACAAGACGTACGCCGATATTTCTTGCAGAAGGCCGCGACGCACAACCAAATGTGGCCATGCTTGATAGCCTAATCAAGCGATGTTTTGGAGTTTTTGGAAGCTGAAAAAAAAATAGAAAGCAAAGTAAAAAAAAAAACAGAGTTAATATGATTTGAGACAACGCTTCAAGAAAGGTCAACTGCCCAAACTACTATTTTAAACCACATCAATAGTCGCGGCGAACTGGGCATGGGAAATGAAATTTTCTTTCTCCCTTTCTCTGACTATTTCAGCAGCGCAATCAAACAATTCGTGCTGACAAAATAACTGACGAAAAAAATAATAAATAATAAGAGCGTATCTATTCGTTCACAGGAAGTACGGTACAGTGACGCACACTCGCGAAGACCTCCCAGCGAACAAAATGAGGCACGCGAGTTGTTGACTAAGTGTATCAACCCCTTACAAGGAGAGAAGATGCGTAAAGACGCTCCATTCACAATCAATTGCAGAAAGAAGATACACATCACAGGAGAAAGCAGTTCTCAAGGCATTACAGGAACCTTCAAGAAACCTGCAATCCCACTCGGAGAAACGGAAAGCCAGCTAACAGCCTCCGCGAGAAACCGAAACGAAGAGATCCAGAACCGGAAACTAAGCAAGAGAAAGCGGATCGCAAGAGACACGAAGATGTATTTCAAGAGCGCGCGTTTCCGGAAAAGCTGGAGGCAAATTGTTTCGTCGACAAATGCAACTTTCCCTCCAAAGAGAACGCACGCACACGCCAGCGCCTACGAAGAGCTGCCGTCTCCAACGCAAGCAGTGCGCGGGAAGGAGGGGAGGGAGGGGGGGGGGGTAACGCGATCAACACCGATAAGCCTATTTTCAGGTCCGCTTCCCGAGGCGATGGGAGGGGCGGCGCAAAGCTGGCAAGGCATAAACAAACGACGCGTAGAGGGGGAGATAACAGCCAAGCATCCTATATAGTCAGCTGCAAGAGGTGGACGAGGGGGGTGGGGAGTCCAAATCGGAGCATCTGCCGCACGCTTCGTCGTCGCATACGCGGCGCGACGACTCGAGTGTAAAATCTGGGCGAAAAATCTGCACACCCAGAAGCTGGGAGGCTGTAGCGCCGAAAAAGTTACTCGCCCAGACCCAGACAAAGCTGCGCGCTCGCTCGCTCGGAGAGACAGGAATGTCTGTGCGTGAGCCAGTCCGGTCTTTTCGCCCACGGGAAGAGAAGCGCAGGCTGTGAACACAGGAAACGCACCCGGCAGCACTGCGCGCGTGCAAACACACTTCGCGAGTTTGCTCTCATTACGAGCTCATAAGCTGCTCCGCGTTGCTCAGTCCAGCCCTCTCTCTCTCTCTCCCTCTCTCTCTCTCTACCGAAACGCCTTCGCCGGCGCCGTCTCCTGTCTGGAGGAAGGGGGCGGAAGAGTCTTTTCCTGAGCTTCTCCCCCGCCGACGGCGGCGTCCTAAACTCAGCTCCTTCCCCACCCCTTGCCGATGGTCCCGGTAGATTCGGGGCCGCGTCGCGAGCTTCTTGACGCCCCTGAGGGCGCGCCCGATGTTATCGGGCACTGCCGAAGAGCTTTCCCCCCGTCGTCGTCCTAGCCACCGACGCCTCTCGTGCTCGTGTGGGCCGTCGCGACGGCTTCCTCCCCGGCCCCCACCTTCACCCCCCAGTCGCTCTCCACCCTTCCTTCATTCTTCTTTTTTTTTTCTTCAGTGCAGCCCTGTTCACACCGCCTCGCACCCCTACTACTGGGGGTCGTCCGCTGCGTCGCGCCTGTTACCTTGTTCGCACTCCCCAAAAACCTTATCTCTGGGAGAGAATAGGGTTTCAAGAACTTCTCGGAAAAGAACCTGTGAAGAGGGGGGTTTTCTTTACTCGGGTATAACTTTTGGCTTCGCGACTGGGGTTGATTTCAAGGCCAGCCCGGGAAGCGTCGATGGTGCTGGAGAGTTTCACTTCCCATGCGCCTGCAGTAATTCGCTGTGGTGGGTTCGAATTCAGCGAGCTGGTTTGTTGGTCAAACGTGACCGTTTTAGAAAAGCGACGTTTCGCCAGCTGCTCTTGCAGCAGGGAGACAGGGGTACTGTGGGCGTTCGAGTTCCTTTATCGATGCGATTAGCTTCGCTACGCAAGATACGTTAGATACACGAGAAGTAAGTACACTTCAGGTTAAGTTAAGTTAAGCTAATCTCCGCTCCGCGGCGGTTGTTAGGTGTTAGCAACGTGAAAGGCCTCACTTCGTGCCCAGCTGAGCGCTAGAGCATTAGTAGCTGTCATATATGCTAGCCACTGTCTACTGATCTCCGTACTAGTCGCAGACTGCACGTTCCCACGCCTTTGAGTCCCGATGAGTCTGTTCTACGAACCCTAGTATGTAACGTGTATCGCTCCACCTGACGTCATTAAGGGCGAACCATTGAAGAGCGCCCCCTCTCCGCTTCAGGCCAAAACTTGCTGCCGCAGAAGAAACCTCGTGTAGACACTCTTCAACGGTGCCCTCACTCACGCATGCCTTGCCTTTTAATATATTTTGCGACTTTTTTTCTCGTTTGTTCTCCTCGTGCGTTTATCTCCTGCCTTCTTTATTATCTTTTAGTCTTTTTCTGCCAGCTGCTCACCCGGCTTTCGGCGAAACTTCACAGCCCTAGAGCGTTAACGCCTGCCGCCAGCCTGCGCCGCATCCCCAAGTGTTGCCGGAGAAGAACACTTATCGTGGGTTCCCCTACGCGCCGCTCTCGGGTATCGAATCTCCCACAGCTTGGCGCACTTCAGGACCCCTCCGGGACCGTCCCGGCGACGAAGGCCCAGAGGAGAGTGTTTGTTTTTCCAAAAAAGCGCGAAAGAAAGCGCGGCCCTTCATACGGGCTCGCAACAGGCCTCCCCCAACACCGACCGGCTCTCTCTACCCTCACCTTCTCCTTACCCCAATGCGCGCACGGAGCCCTGAGGCGGGCCGTTCTCTCAAGTGTCCCGTACGGCCCCGCATGTGTGGAGGGCGGCGGTGCGGGGACGACGGGGCCAAGTTTACGACCGCCGTGCTTCTCCCGGACCAGACGCTCCGTGCCTTCACAGCTCACTACGCAGCTCCCCCCCCCCCCCCCTCCACGCTCTCTTTTCCCTGTCTTGGCCTCCCCTGCACAACCAACGCCACAGCATAGAACGCTTCGCGGCTGTGCGCTTGCGCGCTCTTATTTGGTTCTTTTCTGTACCGCCAGGCGTTGTTGACGTCGTTTCGCTTGCACCCCCTCTTCCCCTTGCCTACTCGCCTTCGTACTGTTCTCTCGCGTCGCCGCTTTCTCTTTCCTTCGCCCAGCTCGCGTTATCGCTCATGCCCTGGGGTCCCGAAGCAATAAGATGGTGCGCGATGTAGTGTCACCCTCCCCACCTTCCCCCAACCCCAATCTGTGTCCCCCCCACCGTAGTGATCGAGCGAAGAGCGCGCGAGGCCGAAGGACCAAGTGTCCGGAAATCCTGCTTGGGCTGATGCAGCCTGCCTGCCACGCGACCGCGTGGACGCGACGACGTCCGAGACGGCGTCGAAAGGGACGGGGGGTGACGCGCGAGCAGACATAACGGGAATCCGGAGGAAGCCCTAGAGGGCGAGATTTCCGAGGGTGGCTGGGACTCCAGGCAGAAGTGGGCGCGAACGATCACGGCCAAATAGGCGGTAGGAAGAGAAACGTTACTGCCTCGTCGTTAGGAGCGGTGGCCCGGTGTTATGCGTGCGGGCAGTGGCAATAACGGCGGGAAGTTCGGGATCGACGTACGTGTAAGCCCCGCCGCGGTGGCTCAGTGGTTAGGACGCTCGACTACTGATCCGGAGTTCCCGGGTTCGAACCCGACTACGGCGGCTGCGTTTTTATGGAGGAAAAACGCTAAGGCGCCCGTGTGCTGTGCGATGTCAGTGCACGTTAAAGATCCCCAGGTGGTCGAAATTATTCCGGAGCCCTCCACTACGGCACCTCCTTCTTCCTTTCTTCTTTCACTCCCTCCTTTATCCCTTCCCTTACGGCGCGCTTCAGGTGTCCGCCGATATATGAGACAGATACTGCGCCATTTCCTTCCCCCCCCCAAAAAAAAACCAATTATTATTATTATTATTACGTGTAACCGCGGCACGAAGAGGGAGGAACGCGGCGAGGGCGAAGGCCTGGATGGTAAACAATAATTAGTGCTAATTTATGTTGTGAACAGCGTCAGAAGGGAAGCAGACGAATAAAGCAGACGAAAAAGAAATTGTTGCTGTAGGAGGAAAATAGGAAACGATGACCATGCATAGTTCATGTCTGAAGTAAAATCGAATGTGCACTACTAACTAGTCAATCAGACACAGAACGGTGTTCAGTACCATCAGAAGTCCTCGAATTCTTGTAATAGATTGCAGAGATTGCTTTGTATACATATACTACGAAATAGTATGTTTCTGAAGTGATTAAGAGACAACAAAATGCAATAGAAAGAATGCACTTTATTTAACTGATGCTGCCGGTGAAACGTCGCTGAGTTTGCGCGTGCAAAGTTGCCATACCGCGACCACTCGTTTTCTTAGGCACCATTTTTCACTCGTCGACTATGGCGATGCAAAAGCAGCGTACAGTTTCTTAATATTGCATAAAGGGAAAAGAGGCGCCACCGTCTATGCGAGTTCCTTAAAGAGCACTTCATCCAATGCTTGAATGCTGGAAGGCAAGGTTTCGTATTTCGCTCGATTAGTGTCGGGCCGAAAGCGTGCGCACTCCCTCGGAATCAGTAGCAGGTTAAATTATTTTAATGGTGCGTCTTTCGCTTCTTCAATAAATTTTACGCAAGTGAAAATCACTTGTTGGGCTGTTCTGGAAAATTTCACAGCATTTCTTCGAGGTTTGCTTCGACAGAATCGTATTTTCACCGCTGAATCCACGTTTTATGCATAAAAATAGCCAAGTCAAAAACGAAACCTCATCTTCCCGGAACTCCGGCGCTCTGAGTGGTGGATGAACTACCGCAGCGCCACTGTTCCTCCTAAGTAATATTCGAAAACCTTACATCATAGTCGGCGGCCCAGAATGTAGTCACCTGACAATTTTACTTAGTATCACGACCTGTAGAATATCTGTACTTTCTTTATACAGCGAGAGCTGTTACTTGTACGCGTCCCCGCTTCAGCGTGGCTTCAGTTCACAATCGCGTGACCAACCCGTACGTGCACGCAGCCCACACCTCGATCGTGCACCCCTCGTCGTCACCTGGTGTGTCGCGCGGTAGTGAGACGCAGTTAAACGCTTTGAAACGCCTCTTAGACGCTTTACACAAGCGGTAGGCACTTGTGCGCTTCTTCGTGCAGAAGACGCTTCCCACTGATTCATATGCAAGATTCATAGCGCAACTAAAGACATGATCGTCCTCGCTCTGCTGAAGCCAGTGCGTGCTCGTCTGCGTATAGTATACACAAGTGATTATAAGGACTGGTAGAAGTCTTAAGAACGGGGGAACATCTGGACCGTACTGTGAAGCAGGGGATCAAGGAGCGGGTGCAGTCGGCAGGGGTTTATTCAACGAGCCCGCGTTCAGCTTCGCGAGTTACGCCGCATAGTGTAAGCGTAGTCAACTTTCAATGTTCTCTCCTGTAATTCTACACCATGGAAACAGCGCAGGAAGCCCCAGTAGTGCGTGCGCATTTTATTGGAGGTCGCAACGATGGCCGTGAAATATGTAGAGGAAAGTAAAGTACAGACCGAGGCTGCGTACACAAAGAGGCCAAATAATGCAAACCCCGCAGACGCTCGAGCACCACAAGAACAGCCTCAGCTCAGTATATACACCGTCTGGGCTGGCCGTTGTAGACGAACTTCGGCAGATGCCGACCGACCAACCAGCCGCGGAGCCCATCTAAGTCGCGCAGGCTCCTCTGAGCCGCTGCCGAGCATAAATCACGGACGTGCTTCGAACCACGGCTTGCTCAGCCGGGAACGGCGTTGGTACAAGGCAGTGCGGAACAACGAAGCTACGCACATACACAGAAGCGAACCTTCGGATGGAAAGTATGGGGGGGGGCTTCATGTTGGGGAAGCGACGTTAGGCCATCACCCCGGCCAGAATCTACTTGGCGGGGCCCGTACAGCTAGCCAAAACATGAACCGCGTCGCTCGAACCCGGCCGTAAGACCACAAGGCCCGGGCACCGCCACACGTTGCGCGGAAAGTTGAAGGGGGCGGAAAAGGGGCAAGGCGGGTCGGGGGTTTTGTTTACGCTGCGGATAGAGAAAGCCGAAGCACCCGGTTCTGGCCAGCCCGGGGCCCCCTGGTTTCCTGCTCAGCGTTGACCTTAGATGCGGGCGCTGACTCGGGGCTCGCTCCTCCTAATTATTAACGCCGGTCGGTTGGCCTGGCCAGGGCACGGGACTCCGCGCGTCAAAGCCGAGAACAGCCAACCGCGATGATCAGAACAGAGGGGACGAGGGGGGGGGGGGTGTCCCGGTCTCCTTGCAGCGGGCGGCTTGCCGAGAAGCCATATACGACGCAGGAACTTCTCAGGCGTGTTGTGGGTTTTATGGGCTTATTTATATAACGGGGAAAAGGAGGAGGGGAGCAGGCAGGACCGAGAAGGGAGGGAGGGGGGAAAGAGAGGTCGGATTACTGGCGCTAACTTCGCCCTCCAAACGGGACGGGGAGGGCCGCGCGGCTTCGAGAAGCGCGGCAGAAGAGGCCAGCTTCGGAGGGGAGAACACAGACTGGCTTTGTGCGTGCCTAGAAGCACGTCATTTATTAAAAGAAGAGCGCAAATAAGCGTAGCGGAGAGAAAAGAGAGCCACATGGCGTGCCGAGTAGTCGGCGACGTGTAACGCGAACGATGCCGAGGAGCATAAGGAACAACGAACGCTGGCGCGTCGGCTCAGACGCTGGAGTGTTTTGGGGCCGGCCGCGTCAGTTGGCTCGGGCCTTCTACATGCGGGCACTCCGGCGCTCTTCGCGGCCACCAGTGTCCATGAATCTTGGCCGTTTATCGGCGTAAATCAAAAGAAACGCGAGAACGCGCCCGCAGCGCTCTCTCTCCGTGTATACGCGCTGCGCAGCCGCGGTGGGGGCCAATGCCGCCCACCAGAGCCGTATACACACTCCGTCTCCTCGTGTTCGCGGGCGGTGCGGCGGCCAGTATTTACGTTCCAGGGTGGCAGTGATAAAGGAGGGCCACTCTCAGGAGACGACGGCGATGGCTCTCATTACGAAGATGGAGGTGACGCGCCGAACGAGCCTGCTTCCTCGCCGCCAAGGCTCTTGGGAGGGCGGCGAGGCCCGCTGAAAGCGGCGGCAGCCGCCAATGTGTCTCCTTGCCGCGCCAGCGCTGATCTTTAGGTTGACTTTTAAGGCGAAGAAAGGGAGACAACGGCGGAAGCTGCGGAGGAAATCGCTGTCAAGATTACGTGTTCCGGTGTGTATACACGTGTCCCGCGTTTGGGCCGGCACAGCGACAAGACCCAGGCGCTGCTAATGCGCAAAAACCGGGGATCTTGACACACAAAGAAAACGGCGGGAAAAACGGGGACAAAAGAGAAACAAACACGACAGGACCAGCGTTTGTTTGTTACTCTTTTGTTCCCGTTTTTCGCGCCATTTTCTTTGTGAATCATGAACCAACTAGCCCAAATTAGAGTTCTTCCCGGAGCTTGACACGTCCACTGCCTTCTCGCTTGCAAGTTTCTATAGTTGAGTCCGTGGACTTGTGGTATTGGAAGCTTAGTGGACTGCTGTATAGTACTGGTAATCGCTGTCGAGCGGAAATTAAATGTGGACCGCTGAATCTCATTTGCAAAGCGAAGTGTCCGTCTTACTAGGCGAGTGGCAAGAGCGACCACAATGAAGTGATGGAAGGAAAGGTGAAGACCAAGGCCAGCATTGTCGTGGTATAAAGCTCCACTGCGGTCGAAAAGAGAGACTAATACCCCTGTCACACGGGCACTTTCGATCCTCATTGAGTCAATGCTCATCGAACTCAATGCACATCGACGGTTGTCACACGGCCACTTTCAAGCGCAATCGAGCTCGATCCTGCTTGACTCGATGCCGATTCCTCAAGAGTGCTTGAGGTTCCAAGCACAATCGAAAACACTCTCGCTCTCATGAAGCTATAAAAATAAACACAAGTTAACAAAACCAAAGCACAATTGTTGTTGTTGTGATTGATTAAAATGTAATACAGAACACTTTTCAGGTGCTATGCCCGCTTATATGCAAACATTTGAAAATAATCTCCACACCACGCTCCAAGCTTCGCCGTCAGTGTAAACAAAGATGGCGCCCTCCTGCTCGTCGACGCGGAAACTGGAGCGAGCGCGAGACAGCCGCTCTCATCGACTGCTGGCAGGACCGCCTAAATAATTTGCGGCGCCAGAAGAGAAACGCCGCAGTCTATGCAGAAATCGCGGAGGCGTTGCGGGCCCTTGGGTTGCATCGCACAGCAGCAGAGGTGCGCCACAAAAACCTGGCGCAGATACGCAGATGTACCGATTTGGCTACGGATTTGGCAGCCGCTGCCCCCGACTGCACAGAGTTGCCGGACATCGCCATGTTATGGCTGTCAGCGGAACATTTGGCACCGCCTAACACACATCAGGGAAACTTCTCAATTAGCATTTAAAATGCCCGTGTAGCACCGGATGTTTCGAGCGTGCTCGTAAATCTCGATGTAGATCGAATTCAGTGAAGATCGAAAGTGCCCGTGTGACAGGGGTATTAATCTGTGAAAAGGCTGCACTGAAAATCTTGATGTGGGGAAGGGACGCGTCGCTTAGTATAGGTAGGTTTTCACCAACACTCTCCGTGTGATTTTATCCCGGTCGCGGAGGCGATATTTCGATGGCGAAATTCCGGAAAGCTTTGACGGAGAAGAAATGCAAGACGTCAGTGCACGTTAGAGAACCTCTGGACATGGACATTATTCAGAAGCCCTCCAGTCAAGGAGTGGTTCGGGTGACCAGTACGCGTGAGACAGCTACTGCCCAGTCGAAAAATACGACAGAGCCGGTCCCAAGATACAACAGAAATTTTTGTCGCTCTGTTGTTAAGACAGATTTTTCTGTAGTAATGTGAAGTTATCTGTAGTTGCGACAGAACTGGCTCTGTCGTTGCGACAGGAGACTGATCAATACGACAGAAAATCCTGTTGTTACTACAAGAATGTCTGTTGTCAGGTCCCAAGACACTACAGCAGTATCTGCTGTGCCAAGAAAAAAAAAATTCTGTTGTGCTTTTCAATAGGGTGCCCTCTTATTTAGTAAGGACCATCCCACCCACCAGCTAAACATTTCGTCACTGCCCTGAAGTTGTGGAAACGGCATCCTCCTTTGAAAGACAAAAGGGCCAGATACCCTGACCGCGCGCGGCACTCGGCCAGTGGAGACATCTGAAAGATCCGGCTGGTGTCAGCCAAGTGTGCAGCATTTGCTGCCCCTTGCAGAGTGCCCGTCGAGCACTAACCAACTCGTTCCGCGTGCAACACCGAGGTTGTGTACACGCTCCAGCAAAGCAGAAAAAACGCCCCGGTGGGCCCAACCGCGGAGGCGGACCTCACCGGGGCCAGCCCCCGGCGACTTGCGCCGGTGCACACAGTGGCAACGTCCCCGCGGTGCGTCGCGTTTCCTCGCCCTTTGTTCTACCGAGACGTCAATCAGCGCGACGACGATGGCGACACGGCACTCTTATGAAAGCTGGTTCGGACTGCCCATCGCTCGCCCAGCATGCAAGCTGTGTCTTTCGAGTGACGGCTCAGTTTTGCGGTTTGGGTTGGAAGCATTTTTATTCTCGCTTTCTTGCTCCTTTGGGGTGCGGGCGTTGTGTGTGTGCGTCAGCTGCAGAAGTGACGGCTGTACACGAGTGACCACGTCGGCGCTTTTTCTTTCCTTTTTTTTCGCGTTACCAGGATTGCGCAGTACCGATGACACCCAGTAGGATCTCAGCCGAATCCAATGGTAACTGAATGAAGAATAATTGACGCAAACCAAAAAAAAAAAAAGATCCGCTGGCGCGAGTGAAACCTTGCCGAGTACAGCGTATTGGGCTAGTCGGTTAACGTATAACTTGCAGATTTAGAGCAACAAAAACGAAGGACAGTCAGACAGCGCCAGTGTCGTCCTCTAGTTCGGATGTCCATCGTTTTTGTTGCGGCACATCTGCTAGATAACAGCTTGTGACTCGTAAATATATCCCAAGTCTTTTTCTTGGTACGTGACATGGTATACATCTTCCTAAATGAACGATGCGTCTACTAGAAAAAAGGCAGTGTCCTGAAAACAGCTTTCCTGATCACTGTATATGTTCTGTGAAGAGCGAATGTGCTGGTACTTCGATGACGACATTGGTTCCGTGCGGATTTACCGATAGCTGCAATATAAAAGGGAACAAGGTATCACAATTCAATTCACACTTAGTCCCTAATTATGTGTGACAAGCAGATTTTTTCTTGCTCTCTGACTAGTTTTCTTCGAGGAATGTAAATATCTGAAAGTCATTTTAAACTTCAGTAGAGAGATAACGAGGAAATTCGTCTTTTTGTTCAAACTGGTTGTTTACTGCCATACCAAAAGGGGCTGTACTCCACACGATAATGGCTTCTTAGTCTCATCAATGTAGCAGAGATAACACGACAAGAACGGAGAAGGAACGCGATTTCTCATCCACAGCTGGAGGCGCTATAGCTCCTGATTAGCTTTCTCAGAAACTTCGCAGTAAAAGAAAAATTGGTCCCTGGTCCGGTGTTTGAACCCGGGACCACCGCTACACTGGAGCAGTCGCTCTACACACTGAGCTAACCGGGATGCCAAGCTTGTGGTAGGGCGTGAGCGAATTGATCAATAACTCGAAGTGGGAACAGTGTTGGTCAAATGTTTTGGGGGAATTACCCAAGGTGGAGTAGATTTGTAAAAAGCCTGCCGTCCCGGTTAACTCAGTTGGTAGAGCGACTGATTCAGTGTAGCGGTGGTCCCGGGTTCGAACCCGGACCAGGGCTACGAAGTTTCTGAGAAAGCTGTATAGCTTTCCTTTGTAGCCGTACGACTGCGCTTGGGTGGATGCCAATGAGTAATTACTCCCTTATTACAAATCTACTCCACCATGGGGGATTCCACCAAAACATTTGACCAGCTCCTGACAAAGCGCCGAAAGAAACAACAAATACACACAGCTAAACACAATCTGTCAAGCTAGTTGGCTCGTGGCAACATATACGCGACAGCTCTCTGCCGCCCCTGTTTGCCAGCGATTACCGCGAGACGGCGCTCCCACTAACGTATACGCACTTCCGCGCAGAGCCACACACAGACACAAAGCCCGTAAGACAGCTCTCGTTCGTGGGTAATTAGAAGGTCTGAGACGACATCCCGCTGCATAACCAGCAGGGTTAAACGCGCACAACCACGCTGCTGCTCGTCCCTGGAAAAAAAAAAATGAGCGTCGCCGGCGGTGGGTCCTTCAGCGGGTCGCGTGGCTCGCGTAATGCCGGTGGGTCCGAAATTTAGATGGATCCCCGCGCCTTCGCCCGACAACCAAAATTTTGACGAAGTGGCGGGACGCGGACAACAACAATGCTACCGCGCGCGCAAACCGGGGAGCCACGGAGCTGCGGGGGGGAAAGGCGAGCGGCGCAGCTCATCACGGTCAAGACCACACACAGCCAGCTCAGTGGCTTGCTTGACCGCTGACGCGTATAAGCGCTTATCCGGAACCCCCTCCTATGTCCGTTCGTACTAACGCGCCTATGCGCTTATTCTCCTCGGCGGCCCCGGCAATTGCGTCCGGAATTAACACGGCGGCGCCCGCAGAGGACGAAACCTTGGCCCGCGCTCGCATTCTTTGTCGCTACAACGGCAAGGCTGCGGTGAATGAGCGCAGTCAAAACGAGCTCGGATGCAGGCCGGTGGACGCGAGACTGGGCGTAATTAATTCCGCTGTGACTCGCGTTGCTGCTTGAGGCGGCGCGGGCGACTCAGGTCGAGCTCCGTTAATGGTGACCGGGAAGGCGGGCAGGGCACTGCAGGGGGCGCGGTCGGCAGGCTTGACCAGCTTGACCGCGAGCGTCACTCCCCTCGCCGGTTTGATTTGAGGCAGCGCGGCCGCTAGGCTTAAGCGCTTTAAGAAGCGCAGGCTGTTTTTGTTGTTGTTGCTGCTGCGTAAGTAGCACTATGCTGTCATAGTGCGGAAATGGCGGACTTACGTCTGTCTGTGGCCTCGTGAAGAGTGAAGCCTGCAGCTTCCGGAAGCATGCACCACAACGAGCCATATTCCCACCGCACTCCCCAAGCTAACGGGGCTGCTCATCCACCTACCACAACCTAGATCCACCTCACCGACCCACCCCCAGCCATTTGACACTCCAGAGGCGCTATCTGTCATCCGCTCACTCTACCCTCCAGAAGCGCCCTCTACCACCAATCCACACAACTCCTCCCCTCCGCTAGGCCTACGCTCTAAACAGAAAACAGTTAAAAGGGAGGACAGCTTCATCATCACAATCATCAGCTTGACTACATCCAATGCAGGGCAAATACCTCTCCCATGTGTGTCCAATTAACCCCTTCCTTTGGCCAGCTCCCATATAACCGTATTCGTGCATAGAGTTTGCACCCACTAGAAGACCGTGCAGCAGCGGATAAAAAAACAAAGGCGAAACTGAATTCAAGAGGCAATGGGAATGCCAGCTGACCTCCAGAAGCACGTCACCCACCAGCCAGAGTTGCAGAATTCGCACAAATTGTCACCTCAGATGTCCGATCGTCCAGTTACGCGTACTTCTTTTTTTTTACGCTTTTACGCATGTTCCAGCGATGTCTACTTTTGTGAATAGTCCCTAATCGGCGTCAGGAGCTACTCGTCGCTTCTGGCAAGTGTACACTGCAGCAGCACCGCGGAAACAAGCGTGGGCTTTGGTCACTCGGGAAGAAGCAACGTCTGAACAAGAACGCTGATCCTCGTGCACGATTAAGCCGTATCTGTTCCAGTGAATGAGCACTCTCCAACATTCTTGTCGCCGCTTCTCCGCCATATCTCAGTGCTGCCTACTCTCCCGTGTAAGCATCCCAGCGCTGTCCATGGTTGACGGTCTCATACTTGCCTAAGGCATTGGCCAATTGGAATCCCAACTCTGCTCTTGGAATCTCTGCAATGCATATGTCATTATGACTAGGCGTCTACCATGCATAGCTCAGGGTACCATTATTTGCGCATGCACCAACCGTTACACGGAGCTTCCTGCCAATTAATCCGTCGCTCAAGCAAAGTTTCAAAGGCGTCCATAAGCCAAGCACTACAAAGCTCGCCGTCCAGATGTGAGCGCCGACCTCGTGGTTGATGCGCGTAAGCTCGCGCGGATGCAGGGTGCTCAATCGAACGCCGCCATTCGCCAGGGTTCCACCCTCTGTTGCCGTCCGCACGCCCGCCACCCGTGGCATGCGCAACAGCCTCCGATTCTCTCCAGGAGAGTGGCGATGATGCCACGCAGCTGGCTCCAGAAACAGCCGAGCGCCGAAAGGGAATGAGCCGCGGAGGCCGGCAAGCGAAAAAAACGAACAAGGGCCCAACAGGCAGCCGATTTTCCACGGTGTCCGGCCACAGAGGGCGGCCGCCGGAAGCGGCCCGACCACGTAGCATGCGATGCTTGGCCAGTGGGGCGGAGGGTCCTCTCAGATGCAACGGAACGGCGGCGATGCGCCAGCTCTCTCCCTGCCTCCGCCTCGGGAGGAATGGAGGAGCTCCTCGAAGACCGCGCGTCCTGCAGCGCAGCTCCAGAGAGAGGGAGGGGAGAAGAAGGAATTCGCGTCGTGCGTGCTGCCTGCACACAGTCGGCCAGCCCGTCGTCGTGCCCGACTCGGCGGCGTGCTGCGAGCAGCAAGCGCTCACCGAGTCGCTCTCGCCGCACGCCGTCTGGAGCGGCGGCGGCGAATCGTGTCCCGTCCACATCTGGTTTTCTCCGCCAGGAACTCCTCAGCTGCCGCGGCCGCATCCGTGCGTGCCTGTTGTTTCCACGGTCTTCCATCGTTTTTTGTTTTTATTTGTTGCTTCCCCCCCTCTTCTTCGCGCTCTCGAGAACTGAGGCGGGATGCAATGGCGCAAACTTTCCGTGCGTGCGTGCGTCGGGCGGCGCGCATCGTCTGCTAGCCTCGGCCGGCGCCGCCGGCCACCATAAAAGGAGGACCTCTGTTTCCCCCGAATGCGCGGGGCGGAGCCGAGGAGAACTACTTGCTGCGCGTGTGTACGGACTCCCGGCGGGACAGATTTGGTTTCTTTTTTGTCCCTCGAACGGCGCGCGCACGCCACCGGTGGTGGGTGGTGGATGTTGTTATTGCTGCTCGCAATTTTGCTTCTGCTTTTCAGCGGCGCCCAGGAGGAGTGCCGCGCTCACGCTCACACACAAGACGCGCGCTGACTGTTCGTCGTCGGCAGTGGAGCGGCACTTGTTTCCTCGAAGCAGTAATTGGAAGCAGAGAGCGGAGGGAGACCTTGCCCGGATGAAACGATGAGGCGGAAGTGCTTTCCTGCCCTTTCTTGTTTTCCTGCCCGCCCCCTATTCTCCCCGACCTTCTTTTCTTACGTGAAGCTCAGCTTTCTGCTCCTTCAGCTGGTCTCCAAACACGCTATTCGTCAATGTCCGTCGACTGATGTTGGTCGAAGAG
>NC_135507.1:22823775-22901015 GCF_052857255.1 Amblyomma americanum | reverse complement strand
TTTGTCGAACCTCTGCAGAAATTTGACGAAAGGGAAACGTACATGTACATGATCGGGGTCAACTTTCTGTGGCATCGCAGCAGAGTTTAGGCAGGAAAGGAGACGGGCCTTTGTCCCAGTTCCGTGGGGCTACCTCAGCACAGCGACTCAGCACCGTCTCTCCAACTTCTCCCCACTCCCCACAGCGCGGGGACAAAGGCCCGTCTCCTTTCCTGCCTAACCTCTGCTGCGATGCCACAGAAAGTTGACCGCCAGTACAGTTATAATTTCCAGCCAACATCTTGTACTCGCCCACCGCGGTGGCTCAGTGGTTAGAGCGCTCGGCTACTGATCCGGAGCTCCCGGGTTCGAATCCGACCGCATCGGCTCAGTTTTTATGGAGGCAAAACGCTAATGCGCCCGTGTGCTGTGCGATGTCAGTGCACGTTCAAGATTCCCAGGTGGTCGAAATTATTCCGGAGCCCTCCACTACGGCACCTCTTTCATCCTTTCTCCTTTCACTCCCACCTTTATCCCTTTGCCTTACGGCGCGGTTCGTAATAATAATAATAATAATTGGTTTTTGGGGAAAGGAAATGGCGCAGTATCTGTCTCATTATCGTTGGACACCTGAACCTCGCCGTAAGGGAAGGGATAAGGGAGGGAGTGAAAGAAGAAAGGAAGAAAGGGGTGCCGTAGTGGAGGGCTCCGGAATAATTTCGACCACCTGGGTATCTTTAACGTGCACTGACACCGCACAGCACACGGGCGCCTTAGCGTTTTTCCTCCATAAAAACGCAGCCGCGCGGTCCGGTTCGAACCCGACCGCGGCGGCTGCGTTTTTATGGAGGAAAAACGCTAAGGTGTCCAACGATATATGAAACAGATACTGCACCATTTCCTTTCCCCCAAAACCAATTATTATTATATCTTGTACGCGCTCTGATTGTTAACGGCTGCAAATTTTTATTAAACGAGCAACGCGTACCTCTTCCCGAATTCCCGGTAACCTCTTTCCGAATTTCTGGTAACGACGCCGCCTGCCCCACGTACAGCCATCCCATCTCATTCCCACTAATGGTGAACAATGCGAAGCGTTATAATGCTCCATAAAAGGCAGGCACGCAATGAGTCTCGTATCGTTACGCAAGTGGATCGACCAGCCCGAAACGCGCGGCACTCCGCAATGTACCGCGTGGAACAGAAAAATGGAGCATCGCCCGGAGGCCCAATTGCGTCGTTAATCGACACCACAGCCTCGCTGTATACGCGGTCAACGTTAGTAGCACTCGTATCGTTTCTGGCGCTGTACACACGAAACCGCGGAGCGGTAATTCAATTGAGCGCGCTTCCAGTCTCCCGAAAGAACAAAAAAAAGGAAAGGGAGAGAGAGGGGGGGGGGGATGGACTGCGAGTGCTTAACGGGAAACAATGAGTGCGCGCAGACATGGCTTCTGTTTTCTGCAAAGGGAGGATCTGCGCCGCTCCTGTCCACACCCATCGCATGCAGGATCGGTAGCGGGTGGAGATCAGAGGGGGGGGGGGGGGGGGGTGGGGGGGGAGGTAATACTGAAACAAGAGAGAGACTTCGTTAATGTACAATTAAAAGTAATGCGGTCGGCGCGCGCTACGGACCCCGCCTGCTGGCTCCGCAAATTAAAGTTGCACGAAACGTAAATTAGACGGACGACCGACGGTGCCCACGCAGTAGAGAGGGCGTGGAGGGGGCTGGTGGGTGCGTGCCCAGCACTGCCGGCGCCACTACTACTACCACGATCACGGCCGCGATTTCTTGGGCGCTCCGGCCGACACCTGCACCCGCGGAGTGGCTTCCTTTATCGGCTCGCGTGTTGCCTGCGCTCGCTCCATTTCCCTCCCCCCTCCCTTTCCCCCAACCAACTTCCCATGTTTACGAACACGCTCTGAATGTGTTCTGCTCTGCGCACTCCCGTTTTGTTTATGCGGCGGAGCATTCTGAAATTCTACACGCGCCTGGAGTGCAGCAACCTATGTGACGTCACACTTCGCGCATGCGCAAGAGTGCGCAGCGGGAAGGAAAGGGTGCGGATGAGAAAGGGTGAAGACCAATGGCTTCTGTTCGGTGAATTAGCAGTTTCCGGGAAAACCGCGCGCTTTGAAAACACTGAGCAGAAAATACGCAGGCGTCGGCCCTATCCTGAAACTGCTTCCGGACGCCTGGCTTTCGTCCGCTTATGCGACCAGGAAACAAACAGCTCGCTCGCGGGCCTAAGCGGCGGTGTTTTCAGGTTGTGGGAGTTTGCAAAGCGCTTCCGGACGCGTCTGTTTACAAAAACGCCAGAACTATACGCCTGCAAGACTTGGATGCGTTGTGCGGCGCCCCACTATAGCGGCAGCGCTGCCGGGACTTTGCCAAAAAAAAAAAGCGAGATATGGCTCGTCGAACGTTTCGAGAATAAAGATCCATTAGAGCATCTGCTCACGATCGCTTGAGGCGAGAGACGAAGCAGCTTATACAGCGTCGACAAGCTACGATATACAGAGTTGCCATGCAGCGAATTACTGTTCGCCAGTGCGCCTGCTCGTGCAACGCAGGTAAGCTAAGAGGCAGCTAATAGCCCAGGCAAAGCTCGGTACGCACGCACCGAGCCTCTGCGTAAGCCTCTAACGTTGCACAGAGTGCTCTAGCCAGCCAGGTCGCGAAATAATCTGCTTAAAAGCCATGCCCTAAAAAACAAAAAAAGAAAACACTGAGAAAATCAAGGTAAAGCTGGCTGTTTAAAATACAAGCCAATTTCGACCGAGATTGCTGCAGCACTATAGGCCCGGTTTTCTGTTTACGGTGTCCACGTTTAAAAAAACCACGAGCAAAACAGTGGCACGCTGTACAACACATGGCGCCACCTCGCGGGTGTTATACAGAGCTCGTCCTATAGGTGTCGCTGTATGTTTACGGTGTTCATATTTGGAGCAAGAGGAAAGAGAGAAAAGAGCCCCCCCCCCCACCCCCCCCCCGCCCAACTCTTCCCAGCATGCACACCGGAGCTCTTTTGCTCTTTTAAGGGCGGACGTGTCGGGGTCGTAACGCCGGTGACCCCGGGGTTGTAGCCCGAAGGGGTGTGACGAGTGCCGCGGTCGGCCGTGATCACGTGACCGAGGCGGGGTTAAGCGAAAGAGCGAACGGCACACAGTAAGCACGCACTTTATACAAGGGTACGAACCGCGAGAGAGCCCTGCCGAGAGACGGCGGATCGCGCGCTGGCGCGCGATATTAATGAACGACCCGGTGCAGTTTCAATTAGTGCGAGCGGCGCTTGAAATCACGTACGCCGACCCGCCGTTACCGCCTGAGCTCAGTGCCGGTGCTTCCTGCCCCAGCTGTTGGCACGCAGGGTACAACGCATGCTTCGGTATAATGTACACGAAAAGGCGAGAGAAATAAAAGACTCCAGAATCAAAGCGAAAAGAGCGCTAACACTCGAATGCGAAATCGCTAGCCAATGTGATGGTGGTCAAGGAAGCGCGACTGTTACTAATAATTAAACTAAAGACGCGCTGACCGCGTCTTTAGCACTAGCGACTCACCAACCTAAGCACTAGCGACTCAGCAGCGTCTCTCCAACGTCTCCCCCACTCCCCACAGCGCGGGGACAAAGGCCCGTCTCCTTTCCTGTCTAACCTCTGCTGCCATGCCACAGAAAGTTGACCGCGCTAGAAGCCAAACCTGTGCGAATTGCAGAGACGCCTCCTGTATAGCTGTGACCTGAATCCAACTGATGCAACCAACGGGACGAAATGCAAAATTAACGAAACCATCTCTGCGCCTCGCGGCTACTTGGCTTCGCTGAATAACGCTTTCTGCCGCGAGCAATGTTTGCTGTTTGGACACTTTTAGGTGATGATATACGCGAAAATGCCAGTTGCAACGTAAACACGGCAAACATTTCACTCAACGAATTGCCTTCGCCCCCGCGAATGATCACTCGTGGAAGCTTAGTAGCCATACCAGTTAAACATTTTGCTTTGGCAAACAACACTCCAGCCTTCCCTTGCACATCTCGGGAACAGTTGCTTTCTGTTGCGGGGCAGAAAAAAAGAACGGTTGAAAGCGCACCTCGCCAATGGCGGACAGCTGCACGAAGTAGATCAAAACGGCACTCCCAACATCTTAGGCGCCTAGTTGTTGTTGTTGTTAGCCTATCAAAAGATGGCACACACCCACACTGGGGGATCGGCGCCTATTGTTGTTGTTGTTAGTTCTCGGCGCCACCTTCTTCTTCTTCTTCTTCTTCACTTCAGTAAACATGGCACATACAATGGCGCCACCTTCTCTGCTCCACTTTGTTCACCTCCGTCCGCCCCAGCTTGCCAAAACTCTCTTTTTTTGTCTTTCTTTATTTCTTTCCTTCGCGGTCAGTTCAATCCTAGCCGCAGGATACCGCGAAAGCAAAGCCGACGGGGATAGGGCTTCGCAATTTCCTGTCCGGCGCCCGATCGCAGCAGTCTTCATTGGATTCTGCTCGGAACAAACGGGAA
Organism: Amblyomma americanum; assembly: GCF_052857255.1. NCBI lineage: Eukaryota > Metazoa > Arthropoda > Arachnida > Ixodida > Ixodidae > Amblyomma > Amblyomma americanum. Next base: position 22,896,521 of record NC_135507.1, on the reverse strand, counting down.
AATTCCCGCTCGCAGCGCCACCCTACGGTAAGCGGAACAAAGTCAAAGCGGGCGGCCATCGGGGAAAGGAAGAAGAGCGGCCGGAGTGGTTTGATCGTTCGTATATATATAGTATATACACACCTAAGACGCCTCAGTCGGTGGGCAACTCTGAGAGAAGCCAATGTGCGTGCGACTCCAAACTGCGCACCAAAGCAGAGAGCCGTCTCTCTCTTTGCGAACCGGAAGCGGAAGTTAGCGAGAAATAAACAAAAGGACCGCCCGTTATATGAGGAGCCGAGACACCCCCCCCCCCCCCCCCCTTCCGAGCACCGAGAGGCGACGGTGGTGGAATCGAAAGCCGGAATCAAATTCGTCAGGATCGGAGATGAAGTTGCGTTCGAGCGATTCGCGAAGCGGCAAAGAGTCCGACGCCAAACAAAGAAGCGCGCGGGGCAAAGGCGTCGTCATTGCCTGCGACGCGCGTGGAAGCGGTTCGATCGCAAAAAAAGTAAAAATAATAAAAAAGGCCGCTAAGAAGCACCCCGCCTATGGCGGTGTTGGAAGAAACAAGGGCAAAAGCGCCAACGCGAGTGGGGACTCGGGCAAAGGATTGTAAGGCACAGTTATAAGAAGAGAACGCGAAGGTGGAAACGGAAAAACAAAATAAAGTCGGTATAGCAGGGAATTGGGATCCGGTCTCGGGGAAGATGATACAGGAAACGGCGGAGCCAGCTGAGAACGGAATCAACCGACGGGGCAGCAAGCAGCTCGAGAGACCAGGGCGCGCCGTTTGAGAAGAAGGGTAAACAAAAATAGCATCCAAGTATTAAGAAGAGAGAGAGAGAGAGACCCGCACGGACGAAAAGTGTAAACAGCCCGACGTAAACAAAACATCCGGGACAACAACAACGAAAAAAAAAAAACTAGCACAGAGGAGGAAGGAGCACGACGCTTTCGGTTTTGCAAAAAGCGCAGGGCGTTAAGACGAGCAGGACCTCCCCCTTAAAGAAGAAAAATGAAATAAAAACCACCACACTACAGAGCACGGAAACAGACCGAGGAGCGGCCAAGGAGAGGAAAGAAAATAGACAGAGCAAAAATGCGAGAACAATAAAGAAACGACGAAGGGTTGAGCAGCAGAGGCGGGAGAAGAAGACGCGCGGAGGATTGTCGATACGTTCGAAAACAAGTTGCATTAAGTCTGGCGCTAGAAGACGGGACGGCGGGAGGCTGAAACCCGGTAAAAGCGTCCGCGACCCCCCCGTAAGAGGCGAGAGAAAGAATACTAGAAAAACTAGGGGAAGAGTATAAAACGCTTGCGCGCGCAGTCGGGAACCGGGCAGGAGGCAATCGGCTCAGCGCGCAACAAGCGCTCGCTTTTCTCTGCCAGCACCTTCAGACGTACAGCACACGTATAAACACACGCACACACGTGTATATACAAGACGGAGCAGCGTCGAAGAGGGACCGGCCGAGGCGCGGAAGACGGAAAAAGAGCGAAATAAGGAAAGACGGAATGAACGGACGGACGAGTTTCCAGAGTTTACAGGAAACGGCCCCACCGCCTGCCCGCACGCGTTCTTGAGTTGTTTTTTTTTTTTCTTAATCCCCCGTTTTTGCTCCCCTGGATTCTGTGCGGTGCAGGGGCACTTCATCCAGCGTGCGCGCCTCTGCCGGTTTATTATCGGATCTCTCTCTCTCTCTCGTCTAGCCGTTATTTACAGTCAGTAGTTTGTGTGACTTCTTCTTTATTCGGTTATCGAGAGTAGTCTTTGCTCGGAAGACGCTGACTGCATGAGCAGCCTCTTCTTGATGGGAAGTGCCCCCTTTAATAAAGCAGGAGCATGCACGCGCTTCGAAGCGGAAGACATGATCTCACGTTAAGTGGAGTGGGAAGATCTCTCGCGGTTCCGATCGCAAGAGACGTAAAGCGAAACAGAAGTGCTGTTGACCCCTAATCATGGACAATTATATTGTTATCTTAAATAGGACGTCTATACTATATCGTATTCACTATTGCCGTCTTTTCTACAGCACCCATTCGCGGCAGCTTTGGGGAAATATTAAATTGTCTCAATAGTTTTGATCGAAAATAACTTGATAAGCTGAACAGCTGGGATATTACATTTCATTTTGTTACCTTAATAAGAACCCCTATTGGATGCATTACATTAGGGCACTATGTGCTGGAAGCCGCCAGTCCATGAATCATGCTTTGACATTTCGTCAATTTCGATAAATGAGCCTTATCCATAGTAATTCAATAGGTTCTGCATAAAACTAAGTCGGCTTTCATGCGAGAACCATGGAACTGCGTGGCAAAATTTCCTAAGCAATAGTAAGCAATGCTAAGCCCGTGTGTTCGGCAACGTTTCCTATGAGCAACAGTTTATGGGGCTTAACGTCCCAAAGCGACTCAGGCTATGAGGGACGCCGTAGTGAAGGGCTCTGGAAATTTCGACCACCTGGGGTTCGCTAACGAGCACTGACATCCCACAGCACACGGGCCTCTAGAATTTCGCCTCCATCGAAATTGGACCGCCGCGGCCGGGATCGAACCCGCGTCTTTCGGGTCAGCAGCTGAGCTCCATAACCACGGAGCCACCGCGGCGGCCCCCCTATCACAACAGTGCCGACGCGGCCGGACGCATTCGCTGCTTTCCACACCTTGCGGATCCACATAAAGAGGGGTTTCATGAGCTGAGTCGATCCCACACAGATGTCTGTGAAAAGAGCTGAACGTGTAACAGTATCCGTTGTTGTTTCTAGACAGTGAACGTTCAGTCTACAAGAATAGTCGTGCGTTCAGTGCCGCGGTGCAAGAAGCTGACAAAGTAATCCGTGCAGCCATTGTCTGGAAGAATTTCCCCATGATCCCCGGCGAGCGCTGCACGTTTTCCAAACTGAGAACTCACCCCCGAAACGACAACAATGGAGCCAAGTTTAGCAACGCTAAGACAGACCGTCGTCTACTATGCGATTTCGCCACACACACACACACACACACACACACACACACACACACACACACACACACACACACACACACACACACACACACACACACACACACACACACGCACGCACGCACGCACACACACACACGCACACACACGCGCGCGCACACACACACAAAACATCGCCGGTTCATACCATCTAAAGGCCCCACGCATGCAGTGTTTTGGTCTTAGCTTGAATCAGCCTAAATATTTGGAGCTCCCAGAGTTCCTGGTGGTCCTCACGGATCAGTAAATATGCCGTCCGTTTCTCAGAAAGATTGATGGGAAAAACTGCTATCATTAGCGTCATATTACTAACCGCACGCGAGGAATTCAGGGCACAGTGGCGACTGAACACACTGCATGTATATGCCATATATTCTATCCTGTCTGGTTTTGCTACTTTATTCTATCGTAATCCTGTTTCTCGGTGGCCCAAGCTCGCGGCTTCAGGTCCACAGACACGGAAACAAAAGAAAAGCGGGACGAGAAATAAAATAAAAAAAGGGAACGAATAATGATGAGGGAGGCGCGGGCGGTCCAGCGACACAGAAAGCAAAGTCGGCCCAGTCGCATAAAGAAGATCCCGCCGCGCTTTTTTTTCCCATCATCTGCCACGACGCTGCTGGGTGCGCTTGAAGGAATTCTCGGGCCCAGGAAAGTATGGAGGAAAGAGAAGAGGGGGGGGGGGGGGAAGGATACGCAGCGATAAAGCCGGCGCAGAAAGGTCCCAGACAGACAGCCCAGAGACACGGATTCCCACTTTGACACTAATGGCCGCGGAACGCCGCTATCACCGCGAGCGCGCGTCGGCGCCTGCAGTTCGAGAAGTCTGCAACGCACCCCCCCCCCCCCCCTCCCCCTCCCCACGAGTGCTTTTGCTGCGCAGAGTAGCGTCGTTCATTACTTCGCTGTTCAGTCTCACGAGTGCGGTTTAGAAGTCGCCTCCTGTCCCGCAGAGCCTGCTCGCAAGAAGCGCGCTACCAACGGTACCGAGAAGGAGATGTGGTGTGTGCTTTTAGTGTGCGCGCAGGGTGCGGAAATGTTGAAAGGGGGGGGGGGGGGAGGCTTGTTGTTGCACATTCTCAGACGGGGGACAAGTGAAAAGCATCAGTGACGTTCCTGCGAGAGCGCGATTAAATCGTAAAGTGAACGGGAAAGCGATCTCTGGTTCGAGATTAACCGGGGCGCCTGTACTTCGCTGATAGACAACCATCCGATCAAGTGGACTGTTTAACGCCATCGCGAGTTTCAAGATATATGTAAACAGATAAAAGAGGAAAAAATCGCTGCGATAGTGCCGACAAAACCGGCCGTCACGACTGCGAAGAGGGCTTCTCTGCGGTGCAGAGGTGTCGTGCGAAAAAGCGCCCCAATTGGCAGCTATTCGTCGCCTTGTCTTTGGGGGGAGAAAAAAAAAAAAAGACGGTAACACACCCACAAAAAAAAAGTGGTAAGGTTTTAACCTAGTTAAATATAGTAGACGTGCTAAAGCATGTGTATCGCCTGGTTGGCTCATGGTTTTGCTTTTTTAGGGCGTCGGCACGCCTGGCAACGATATTAGGCTCAGGTTAGGCTCTGATCGAGGTTAAGCTGATCTGATCTGTTCGCGTCGCATGTGGAAGTTGATGAAGACGACGATGTGCAGTGCACAGCGCGAGACTGTGTTGGGTATGTGCCAGCAACGTCTGAGGACTTCCTTCCTTCCTGTGTTGCAGCTTAACACCAGGCGTGTTCGGCCAGCGAGGCTGATCTGTTCGCGCCGCCGGGGGGGGGGGGGGGGGGGGGGGGGGAGTGCGAAATTCAGTCACGGAAATATTTTATTTCTGCACCCTCAAGGTCAGGGACGCCACAAGATTCTCAGTTGGATTTGACCTTGTGAAGTATACTGCTTTAGCATTAAAAAGGGGCGAGATTCATGACACCATGACACATTCGCCTCACAGAGGGATTTGCAAACTTTCAACTGCATTTTGACCCGATGGCATTGTAACTGAATCTAGAGTGTAAACACGCCTTTGTAACTGCCTGCACGTAAGCAGCGTGCAGGAAACTTTACGTAAACAAAGGGAAACTTTTCTCAACGCATTTTTTTTTATTTTTCAGCCCCTTACAAATTATTGCCCACAGGAAAACAAACGCCTCCACCGCATAGTATGAAGATCTACGCGCGGCAGTATAATAAAGATATTTAGCTTTGTGTCGTTATGAAACCCACTTGAGCGTGCAAACAAGCGAAGCCCATAAAAGCACGACGCGTGCCCTTTGAACTTCCTCGCTACAAAGGGAGGGGCAAACAACAACAACAACAAAACAACAACAGGTACTTCTAAACAAAGCCGTGAGCAATTTTTCGTCGTACCCAGCTAGCTAGGTGGCCGAGCGCCGTTATTTCCTGGAATAACGAGGAGGCCCTCGAAACGGGGCTAAACAGCGACTATACGCTTCCCGCGGCAGCGCGCATACAAGGGAGGGGCGCTGGGATAGATAGTCTCTCGCCGCGGATAATGGCGACCCAAAACGACGCAGTAACTTTCACGGCCTGCTGCTACTCCTTCGCCAGAGTGTGGGCCCCTTCCTTTTAAGGAGAAGGGGACGCGGGGCTATTAAACGCTTTGTCTTCTTTTACCGTCCGCCAAAAACAAGGGGCCAGCAAGGGAGAAAGAGCCCGGTTTTATCACGGGCGCTGCGTGTAACAACACGCCAAGCAGCCACCGTTGAAAAAGCGCGCGAAGACACCGCCGCCATGTTGTTCCTGGCAAGGGTTAGCCGTCGGATAACGGCGAAGTAGTCACAAACGAGCCGCCCATTACCGTCAATGTCGCGCGGAGCCCGGCCACCGGAAAAAAAAACGACCTGTCCAAAGAAAAGCACGCCAGAAAGTACCCCTCCACACGGAGAAAAGAGGAAGGCTCTCTTCCTTTGCAACAACTCGGAGCAGCTGCCCTAAGGACTCGCTGCAGCGACCAGAGTGTCAAGAGCAGCAGAGGGGTTTCGCACGCCTCTTCAACGAGCCCGCCTGGGGGCTTGCACCTTATCGTCGCCCAAACGATGGAAAATGACTCCGGGGAGGTCGCAACCCTCCCACGTACCACGAATGTGCAGCTGCAAAACCCAGGAGGTGAAACAGCGCCCAAGTCGGGGGGAAGACCAGGAACAAAACCAAAGACCCGTTTTCGAGAGCGCACACAGCCCGGGTCCCACTGCTATCGGCGGCCACAAATCAGCGTTCCGCGCTTATCGGCCGAGGAAGAAAACGATTGCGAGCAGCCGGGAGGAAGCAAAGAGCCGAGAGGAAGTCGCGCTACAAGGTCGGCGTCACCGCCGTCGATGCGAGAGGAGTCGGCCCTCGGGCAAGCCGTACAAAGAAGGGGTCGCCAAACGACCTCTTCCTCCCCACCGCCCAGGAGACGACCCACCACGGTCATTAGCCGGGCGGACGCGCGCGCCTCGATCCAGCCGCCCGCTGCAGACGAAACTGGTCGCCGCCGAGATGAACGACGGACCGACGCCACCGCGGCGCGGCGCTGGAGTCGCGGCCAAGCATGGACACAACGCGATGTCCGCGAGCACCCGTTGCGCGCTCTTACCTCTCCCCCCTGCTAGACAGACGAAGATTGCGATCGGCCGCCGGGAACGGATGGGGCGCCCTCTCTCCGTGAGATACAGCCCGATGTAGGTCCTCCCCTAAACCCCTTATCCACATTCGTCGGACATCTTTTCTCTTCCCCAGATTCCCAAAGCCGATCGTACATTGCGGCTCACGAGATACTCTGCCTCAAATCTCGGACCACCGCTGCCTGTGTGGCAAGCCGAGATCTCGCTGGCCCGAAGGGCTGCGTGAGCTAGCAGGGGTTAACGTCTTTCGCATCCTTTCTCGAGCACATTGAACGTGTACTGCAACAAACACTAACAGTTTGTTTAAAAAAACTTTCATACGGGCTAAAGACCCTGGACGTACAACGCCTCTCTCTAATCTTCAATAAGATTTTTCGTCTCTCGAAAGACTAGAGCTTAGAGTTCGTGATGAGAGGGCACTTGTCTCTCAGCGACGGCAAAGTATGTAGTGAGGGCGGTCCAACGCCACAGCCCGGCAAGCACTTGTGCCTGGTCCTTCAAACGAGCACTGACACGAGTCCACCAAATGTAGGTGTCGTCGCCGCAGTACTGTGTCGACAGTTCCCAACACGGCGGCACGAAATGTGATCTGGCCAAGCTTCTGGCCAAGCCCGGTAAGCGTGACCCGGCGGGTCATCAGCGGTGATGTGGCTTCTGCGGAGCCAAGCAAAAAGCTCCCCTCGTCCATAAGTGAATTTGCGTCCATACTCCACAGTCTCGCACACGGAGACTGTCTCGTGCCACGCTTATACTTGTACGCCAGGGAGTAAGGGGCGGCCGCGCACCAGGCTAATCGCCCCCAGCCGGATGCTACCACTATCCGACATGCCGCGAGGTCCAGACGCACGTCCGACAGAATATGGGCGGGCGCCTCACATGGCCTCTGCACAAAGAACCCAACGCCGCTCAACGGCGTCCAGTGTGTGTATGTATCGCATACGAGTTTCGTGACATGGTGCCTTCGCTGCTGCAGTCTCCTCCCCCCCCCCCCTCCCCCCTCTTTCCTTCCCCGTCTCGGAAGCCATGCGAGCAGCAGCGCAACACGGGGTCTGCGGCGGAGCCGGAGGACCGCTGGGGATATGCACTCCTCCCCCTACCTTCTTTCTCCGGTCGGTGCCTTCGCTACGCCATAAACGGAGCAAATTGCTGGAACGTGAAGAGAGATCTTCTGCCGACCCTCCTCCTCTCCCCACACCCTCTCCCATCCCCGCGTCCATACCTCCTCGCCGGCCGAAAAGATAGATGGACGTGGCCCGAACCAAAGGGGCGGAGCACGGCAGGAATCAGGTTCTGCAGGCCCGTACACGGCTTCCACGCCGGTCGGCGGCGGTGCTCCAAGAGGACGACCAGCAGGATAGAAGCTGGTCGGGCGGAGGGCGTTCAAAAAGAAAAGCCAATTACTCGGCGGGAGAGCGGCCGGGAGGGCGCCCTGCTTCTGCCCCCCTCCCGGCAAGAAGGAGCCCCCCCTCTGTCCAGCACCGGCGGTCTTGAACTTGATTCTTTCTTGGTTTCTGATCGCCGTCGTTACGGCATGACTGCACGGTTGCGCACAGTCCTCCAGCGGCGTCCTTTCTTAAATGGTCCGGCATGCGCCTGGCGGAGGTCGTTACTGGACTTGCGTCGCTTATTGTTGATTCGAAATTCGCTCTAAAATTTGCCCCCCTCTCCTCCTCGTTTAAAGCTCTCCCCCCGACAAGGCACCACGGTGGCGGTCTGCTAGCGTCGACTTCGAGCCCCTCTGCAAAGAGGCGCCGGCGGCGTACCGACCGCTTCGTTTCCCACGGCCGCGCAGAGATTTCGGCCAGTGGCGGCGCCGGAATTCGTCACACCAGGCGCCCGTTCGTGACCGCCGGCAGACGTCACGGAGCCTGTCACGTCAACCTCTGGCGGCTCCGACTCCCTCATATGTATGTGCTGTCCAGCTCTTGCGCGCCTATAATGGTCCGATGCTGCGCCGACAGCGTACAGCTGGTTGAATAGCCCCAGCGGTTGGTGCATAGGAGGAACTGGAGTGGACGTTCGCTATAACGAAGCTATATGGACGGAGCAAGAAGTCTGGCCCAGGCAGTACTTCATTAAAACGTGTAGATACGCGCCGCGAAACGTCTTGAATAAAGACGTCTTTTAGAAACGAAGGCTCAATATGCAAGCCCCACTAAAAGAGGTACACGCATCCACAGCCCACAAATGCAAGGCAGCGTTTCTAACGAATGTCCTCGTAGGGACGTTTGTGTAACGCGTACCCAAATGGCCACTATCCGGCGGGTCATGCTCACAACGTACTCCCAGACTTATCATTGTCATCCCCCGCAATAGAAGCGGAGTGCCAATAGCCTGACGCCTTTACCAATTTTACAGAATGTCCCGAACATCGTTTACTCTATTCCTTGAATGAGACGTTTTTTTCGTTGAGCGTTCACTTAGACGAGCACATAGCTCTTTCGGCTGAGGTCAAAGGCCGCTTCAAACTGAGTGAGGCAATGGCTACAAAAAGAAAAAAGCCCGCGTTCTAATCGATATTTATCCGAAACCTGTCTTTTTTTCAGAGGACCGAATCAATTACGCTACGCAGACCCTCCTCTGGAGCTGCGAGGCTCGCCGTGAAACACGGAAGTCTCCGGGGAGACGCTGTACCGTGACGGACGTGCTAAAAAGTCGCGCGAGCGAGCTCAACGCCAAGCAAACAAGGGGAATACCCAGCAAAGGGACCACCGAGGGGTAGCGCCCATCGCTCCTCGCCACACTGTCATCGCTAAAGTTGCGCTGTCACCCAGCCGCGGGTGACCGCGCCGAGACAAAGGGAGAAACCGCGCAAACAAGCCTGTCTGGCTACGCTTCGCCTTCTTGGCTGGAAACGCCTTCAACCCCGGCACGGTGCAGGAAGTGACGCCGTTCTCTGCGCTTACTTCCCTTCGTCTTATCCCTTAATTCGACGGCAGCAGGAACAAAAGCCATTCACCAAGTTAAGCCAGCGGTGACACGAGGTTCCCACCGTCTGACAGCGCAAGTCGCGGTTGACGAGGGCTCTCTCGCTACGAGAAAGAACTGGCGAGCCAGAAAAATAAAACAATGAAAAGGAGGCGCACCCCCAACGAGAACAATGAAGCGGTGGGTGCTAAGGAAGGTCCCTCCTCTTCGCCTTCCAGACGTCGGAGGGACCTGACAAGCCATCGTCGACAGCGCGTACAAGGCGACGAGCGATCATTATCGCGCTTCTGACAAGGGAATCGCGGAGAAGCTGGCGCGATGGCCGGAGCTTTTAAAAACGCACCCGCTGGTCACTGGCGTATCTCTGCCCCTACGTTCAAAGGGGAGACGGGGCCGAGTTTGTCGGGTCGTCGCACGCGGCACTAAGCGGAAGACGGACAGACTGGGCCCGACGAAATTTATAGAGGGGTGGGGCCCCTCTGGGAGACGCAGTCGTAATAAGCGGTCTTCATTGCGGCGGCCGAGGGAACGGTCGTCGGTCACGGTCGACTCCGTGTCCCCCCGTGGACGGCGTTGCGAGCGTGAAGCCCCTATCTTGATTGGGACCCTGCGTGGTTCAGGGAAGCTGTGAGGCCCGAGAACAATGGGCGTTCCCGTTAAAATTGTTTTTAACTGTATCACAGGTCCACAGAGATCCTTGACTGCCGAGGCGTGTTTAATGGGATTTTACAGAGTTGACTGTTGAGCAAGTTGTTGTTGCATAATGGTATGGCATCCTCCTGAGCTTTCAGAATAGTTAGTGGGATATGGACCGTTCTCTGAGCCAACAAACATCCTTAAAAGTTTCACAACAGGCTTAATCAGTCGAAAAGCACCGAGTTTAGCGCCGTGCCTGGCGTTGAAGCGCGGTACGGTTATTTAGTTTCACTACCTGAGAGATTAATTTAGTCTGCAATACGGTGCCCACCGAATCACTCTTTTTATCGATATGGCGCTTCACATTAGGCCACTACGGACTGCAGGGCTCCCAAACTCTGGCCTTGTCAAACATCGACCCGACGTCTCTCTCATCACTCAACGCCGCTCAAAACACGTTACGGCGTTGATGAGTTCGCAATTTGATAACGCGCTCGTGATATAAGCCACCGAACTTCGAAAGTTGCCAGTTCCGACTCTGTCGAGTTCGGCGCACTGCAGTAAGAGCACTGACTACAGTTACAGTCAAACCAGAATGCGCAGCTTGTTGCAACTCAGTGAACCGCCGAGGCTAAATGACCATTAAAGCCTGCGCGCGAAAAACAACTAACTGAATTCATATTCATAGGAACCAGCTGCGAACTGTTCGTGATCAGCGCGTTTTCACTATTTTAGCGATGGCGTAAAGGACAGCCTACTCCTTCGACAAAATGAAGCACCTTGAATACTACGGCAGTTTGGTTGCCGTAGCATGTTGTTCTCGGTGCAGAAGAATGAAAGGCTTCTTCTTATCGGGTCGGGAAAGTTATATTGTAATTCGGTAAGTGCACTACTGCGAGATCCAAGAATGCACTTTTGCAGCCGTGCTGACTGTTCACTGATGCACAAGGAGCAAAGTTAGGATGCGTGTTCTATTTGGCATTAACCCCGGCACCTCTTTCTTCCTTTCTTCTCTCACTCCCTCCTTTATCCCTTTCCTTACGGCGCGGTTCAGGTGTCCGCCGAGATGTGAGACAGATACTGCGCATTTCCTTTCCCCAACAACCAATTCTCAGTTTTTTCGTGTTCGAACCCGACCGCGGCGGCTGCGTTTTTATGGAGGAAAAACGCTAAGGCGCCCGTGTGCTGTGCGATGTCAGTGCACGTTAAAGATCCCCAGGTGGTCGAAATTATTCCGGAGCCCTCCACTACGGCACCTCTTCTTCCTTTCTTCTTTCACTCCCTCCTTTATCCCCTCCCTTACGGCGCGGTTCAGGTGTCCAACGATATATGAGACAGATACTGCGCCATTTCCTTTCCCCAAAAAACCAATTATTATTATTATCAGTTTTTTCGTGTGCAACATGAGTGATGGTTCGCGAACTGCGTGCCTCACGGGGTATAATTCAAGAACGATTTCGGCTGGCTATTATAACGACGGTGAGCAAAATAAATTAACAAGATATTTTCGCCTGAGAATCTCATCACACAAAGTGCCACGAAAACAAAAGAAAAAGAAAGAAAACAGTGAAACGACAACATGACAAGAACTCGCGTATCCATTGCGCTCATGTGTGCTCCGATACGCGAGACACTCATGATTCGTGTATCTTGGGAGAGCCGCGCTTTTCTTCCAAAAGCGTTCCACACGAGAAAGCATCCAATCGCGAACCGTAACTACAATGGAGAACACTGCCGACTATCACAAATCTCACTTCCTAACTTCAGTCTCAAGTTAAAACGCACTGCGAGACACACCTGGAAGAGCACTGCATTCCCTGCCACTGACAGAAAAAGTTCTCTGTGCCGTGAAAACACTCAGCGAACACTCACGGGTCGTTTCGACCACCACGTTCGCAACAGGCAAGCAGGACAGGATTCGCTTCGGGGCACTCACCGGTAAGGACCGCAGCAGTAGCATCGGCGACTAGCAACAGGACAGCGACGCAGAGGGTCGCGCGACACGTCGCCATCGCGCGATGCACAGTCGCCGTGTTATCCAAAAACAGAGGTAGTAGTAGTAGTGTGTGTGATCCGTAACCACGCGATCGAAGGGAGAGATCCAAAGCGCGCACCACCGTCTTCGGACACACGCTGTCGATGCAGCGCTTAGCGGCGCCGACGGCCGAGAGTCACCACGTCACAGCAGCAGGGCCGCAGGAGCACGGAGCGCCCGCAAGGCATCATCTCGCTCCGCGCGGGAGCCGGAGCAGCAGCCACACGCACGACCCGCACACACGCACCGGCCGCCGAAGCAGCTACGGACACGATGGAAAGCCGCGTCGATCCGCCAAACGGCGAAGGGTAACTGTGAGGGGAGCCGCGGCACGTCTTCGCGCGGGCCTAGGCGCTTCTATTTCGAGACCGCGAGGGTAGGCCGGCTGCGCGGCGGAGCGGCCGGAGAGGAGGTAGAGCCCTTCTTGCCGGAGCGCGGCCGCGAGAACTTGTTCCGTTCCGGCCCTTTCCCCGCGAACGCCCCTGTAGTTTGTTCGCTGATTCTCCTCTCCCATTTAGAGGATGGGGGGATCACACAGCAGGGGTAGCCCCACGGGGGGCCCCACCACCGCAGCAGGGAGGGCGACGAGCATCCCATCCCTCGCTCATGTCGAGACCTGCCGTGACGTGCCTCCCTCTGGTGGCGGTCCGTGGCGCCACATCGTTGGGCAAGCAAAGCAGCGGTGCACGGCGTGTGTCACGACGACGGCTGTTGCGTGTGTCGTGCCACGAAGAAGCGCTCGCTCGCGCATTGGCGTGCCTCATAAGCGGCCCTTTAGCCGCGGACGTTGAAGTCCTTCTCGGCGACCACGGCACTAGTACGACGTGTTTGTTTGCCCAGGCGCGGCGCGCGCGAAAGGAAGAGTCGTGTCCCATCGCGATGGGGGCTATTGCCCGGTGGTCTCCGCGGCGCGGGACGGATCGTGATGCTGATAGCTCGCGCCCCGCTGCGCGACATGGCAGGCGCGGCTGCCTGTGAGCACGCCGCCGCAGTATTCGGCTCGGCCCGCGTTCTTTCTCTTTTCGTATTGCGTTTCACCCTTGAACACTGCCGCAGTGGGACGCCCCGCATTTAGATGAGTGCTGACTGGAATGGCGCACGCGGCCTCAAGTAAGACGTGCCAGCGAGCGCCGCTTCGACGGCAAGGTCGATAAAACGACGCGCTAACCTGCCTTTCTTTCTTTCTTCTTAACAGATCGGCATTGTCTCGCGTGCTGTCTATTTATAAGCCATGAACGTTCGTGCAGTTCGGTAGTCGGCGAAGCAGCGAGCTGTAGGAGAAGCAAAAGTTACCCGTTTCCGATTATAGGCCGCCTTCCCACGGGCCACACACCGTGATGAAGGAGGGAGTTCGCCTCCTGCAGGGTTCCTCTGAGCGGCATTATTTTCGCCGCGTCAGCTGCCAATCACGGGCGCCTTTGCTTCTTCGAACTGCCGGCCCAGCGGCGGCGGCGAGCGAGCAGTAGTGTAGCGGGCCTTTGTTGCTGTTGTCCGGCTGAATTTTGACTCCGTGCGTGAAGGGCTACGCTAAACCAAGACGTCAGCAGCGGGCGGTGCTGCCAAATCTGTCCCACCGGCGAAAAGCATTCATCCTCCGACAACAAGGCGTGCGAGGGGAGGCAACCAACAGCGAAGCGAGGCCGCGGAGTCGTCGTCTTGTGCACGGGAGTCGCAGAACACGCGGCCGCTTTGCTGAGAATAAAAGCCCGCGCTTTCCTATCCTTCGGCAGCGGGAGTGCACCTCTTGTTGGCAGACACAAGAGACGTCCCACTGTTTCCACGCGTGAAACTGTTGGGCACGCGGTCCTTTTTGAAGAGAAAAAGCGAGATAGCGAACCTCGGAAAAGGGCACTCAAGTCACGGGGACCTGCGCGTTTCTGCAGAAAGTAAACTCTAAGCAGACCCCCTGCGTTTTTTTCTAGAGTCGGTTCTTCTCCTGAGCTCCTCTCTCGACTGTCTCCCGGAACAAAGAGATGACAAAAATAAAAAAAATAAAGGAAGAGGAGGCTCTCGGCGGTTCCCTGGGGTGCGAAGCCGCTCGGGACGAACAAAGCCACCAGCCGTTCGAAGAGGAGTCAAGAAGGAGAAGTCTTCGAGGCTGGACGCGAACGCATAATCCCCCTACGCAGTAAATTTCCGACCGTCCCGCGCCGACTGATGAGCTCCCAAAGTGAATTAGTGTCTTGGGGCTATTTCCAGCAGTGGCGGAGGGAGGAGTGGCGCGCCGCGAGCCAAAGGGGGAGGCGCCCAAGCCACCCCCCCCCCCCCCTCCCCTTCACGCAGAGCCCGACTCCAAGAGAGACTGGGGCTGCACCTGGAGGCCCTCCTAGAGGGAGGGGGCTGGACCACCACCGCTGGCCCGCGTTGTTGTTGCTCGAGCGTGATCGCCCTCCGCTCTTTGGCTCCTGAGCTCGCGTCAACCCGGACCCTCCTTTCATCCCGGGTTCCGGCGCCCCTTTGGCTGTTGGCTTGCCGCGTCACGTCGGGTCCTTGCTTTCTGTCTTCTCCCGGGCACGGTAGGAACGCCGCTGATCACCTCCAGCTGAGGCGTTGGGACAACACACGACGCCCACGAAGACCGAAGGCTCCCCAGGAGGTCCTCTCTCTTGTCAGACGTGGCACGTGCGCACGCACCTCTGCGTGAACCTAGGAGTCCGCAGGAGTTGAGAAGTCACGAGAAGTGAGAGATAAGAAGGGCCGTTGCTTCTTCCGCGGCGCGCGCATTCCTTGCTGTCTTTGAGTCGCCATTCGATCGCCCGTGTCGTGCAGGACATGCTCACAGAACGCATCCTCCCTGCTGCTCCTGTAGCTTCGTTTACATGAACCTGACACGAGTGGATCGAGTCAGGTTTCCGGGCTGAGCAAGGCCCCCTGACTCGACGACAGCGCGTTCACATGAACTCGATCTTGGCGAGTCAAGAAGTTGCCGCGCGTCCTCGGGGGTGCGAGTAGCAAGCCGGTTCCTGGTTTATTTCTCCCCTGCAGATAATCCGAGATGTGAAAGGGATTAAGTCCCATTTGCGGGCGGTCCTGGCGATTCAACCCAACCCCTGCGGTCGGGCTGCCTCAATCCTTCCTGCTAGAGTTTACATAAGTAAGATCAGACAACTCATCTCCATGAAGCTACTTGTTTTTGTGTCTTTTCATCTTAACAGTTCATATAAAACGAATTTCCCACGCAATAGAATCAGTAGATAGTTTGCGCCCTGTCTGTATGTGTCGTTCTTGTCTGTGTAAACCTTGAGTAGCGCAATAACAATGTCGAAGCTCTTCTAAGCTCTTCTTACATAAGTATGGCAAGCAAATTTTGGCCTGACAAGCCGACTGAACCTGGTGTTGTTGAGTTCGTGTAAACGTCCAATGCGTGCGCTGAAGGCGAAGGAAAACAAGTGACGAAGCCGGTCTGCGAAGCAGGCATTAAAGCCGAAGTAGTGTTGTCATGTGGTGGTCGTTGCGTTCTCCTTGTGTTTTGTTTGCGTTGCAACTGGCGATGTGGCAGCGCTGTGGCCGGTTGCTGAACCTTTGCTCAAGCCGCTCGGTTAGTAACAACAACCCGTTTCTGCGCCCCAAATGTTGCCTTGGCAGTGATCAGCACGTGCGGCTAAAGTTTAAGCAAACCTTGCAACGGGACAAAACGGAGAGGACATGAAACATCTGCTGCATAAAGATGTGGAAACTGATTTACATTTATGAGGTTTAACGTCCCAAAGCGAATCAGGCAATGAGAGACGCCGTATAGTGTGAGACTCCAAGACATTTCTCAACCCCCAATGATTCTTTAACTTGCACTGACATCGCACAGTACACGGGCCTGTATAGCATTTCGCCCCCATCGAAATGCAACCGCCACGGCCGGGATCGAACACGCGTCTTTCGGGTCAGCAGCCGAACACCATAACCACTGAGCCACCGCGGCGACTTAAAAATAGAAAACTACAAAATTAAAACAGAATATCTAGGTTTAAAGGCAAAACACAAGCTATATGTCACGCGATTACGAAAGGATGACACGACCAACCTCAGCAGAGATCCAAAATCTGCGATATGTGTACGTCGGTGTGCAAAACATAATTTGTCAAGATGCCGCAAACAAGTTTCACGGCGAGCAGTTTCGCAAACTGAAGGAGCCATACGTCACAAGTACTGACTCGAAAATCATTTCATTTTATTCTCAACATCCTAAATGCTGAGGACCGTGAACAAAGAGGCATCAAACTTTCTTGAACGGGTCTGCAGCAATGAGCTAATTGATAATTCACAGCCAAGTTTGAATGGCACTGGCATACGTGGTGGCACTTACAACAAAGGGAAATGAGAATTTTTTTGCAAATCACGCCTGACACCCCAACACACTTTCCGCAAATCAAACCGCATATCGCGACAGTCTAGAACCATGTTAAAAAAAATAGACACCATACCTATAAGGTACCTCTAAGGTATGGTGCAAGATATCGGTGCAGAACAGATATTCAGCTTTAACTGAGGAAGACGCGATTTAATGGTTATATAATTAACGATAATCTGGCAGCTATCATTACGGAGTGCGCAGTAGAAGTAGGCGGAAGGACGGTTCGACAGGACAGCGGCAAGCTATCTCAGGAGACGAAAGATCTGATTAAGAAACGTCAAAGCATGAGGGCGTCTAACCCTACAGACAGGATAGAACTAGCAGAGCTATCGAGGTTAATAAAGAAGCGCAGGGGGGGGTGGGGGGGGGGGGTAGCCGCCATGAGGAAGTTTAATATGGAGAGAATCGAGTACGCTCTAAAGAACGGGGGTAACCTAAAAGCGGCGAAGAGCAAACTAGGCATAGGTAAAAACAAGATGTATGCGTTAAGTGACAAGGAGGGCAATGTCATAAGCAATAAGATAGTTAAAGTAGCCGAAGAGTTCTACACAAATCTATACAGTAGCCAATGTAATCAGAGCGTTAATGAGAGAGACAGTAGCGCACAACAATGCGTCATCCCGCCAGTAACGAAAGAGGAAGTAAAGAAAGCCTTAGGAGCAATGCAAAGGGGAAAAACAGCTGGTGAGGATCAGGTAACAGCAGATCTGTTGAAGGACGGAGGGGACATCGTGCTAGGAAAACTAGTCACCCTGTATATACGCAATGCCGTATGACCTCGACCGTACTAGAAGCTTGGGAGAACGCAAATATAATCTTAATTCACAAGACAGAAGACGCCAAGGACTTGAAAAATTACAGACCGATCAGCTTACTGTCCGTTGCATACAAGGTACTTACAAAGGTAATCGCTAATAGAGTCAGGGCAACCTTAGACTTTAATAAACCAAATGATCAGGCAGGCTTTCGTAAAGGATATTCCACAATAGATCATATTCACGCTATCAATCAGGTGATAGAGAAATGCGCAGTATGTAACCAACCCCTATAAATACCCTTCATTGATTACGAGAAAGCATTCGACTCAGTGCAAACCTCAGCAGTCATACAGGCATTGCGGAATCAAGGTGTAGATGAACCTTATGTCAAAATACTGGAAGATATACATAGAAACTGCATAGCTACCATAGACCTCTACAATGTCAGCAATAAGATTCCAACAAATGAGGGCGTCAGGCAAGGAGACACAATGTCGCCAATGCTATTCACCGCCTGTTTACAGGAGGTATTCCGAGGCCTGAGTTGGGAACAGTTGGGGATAAGAGTAAAAAATCTGCGATTCGCTGATGACATTGCCTTGCTGAGCCACTCAGGACATGAACTGCAAATCATTATAAATGAGTTAAAAAGACAGAGCGGAACGGTGGGTCTAGAAATTAACATGCAGAAAACCAAAGTAATGTTCAACAGTCTAGCAAGAGGACAGCAGTTCACAATTGGCAGCGAGGTGCTGGAAGTGGTGAAGGAATACTTAGGGCAGGTAGTGACAGCTGATCCGGATCATGAGAGGGAAATAACTAGAAGAATAAGAATCATGTAATGCGTAGGTGGAGCGCATATGGCAGGTTCTCTCAGGTCATGAATAGCAGGTCACCAATATCCGTGAAGAGAAAAGTGTACAACAGCTGTACCTTAGCGGTACTCACCTACGGGGCAGAAACGTTGAGGCTAACCAAAAGGGTTCAGCTTAAGTTAAGGACAACGCAGCGAGTTATGGAAATGAAAATGATAGGTGTAACGTTAAGGGACCGGAAGCGTGCAGAGTGGGTGAGGGAACAAACGCGAGTTAATGACATCCTAGTCGAAATCAAGAGGAAGAAATGGGCTTGAGCAGGGCATGTAATGCGAAGGCAAGATAACCGCTGGTCCTTAATGGTAACGGAGTGGATTGCACGAGAAGGCAAGCGTAGCAGGGGGCAGCAGAAAGTTAGGTGGGCGGATGAGATTAGGAAGTTTGCAGGCACAGGGTGGGCGCAGCTGGCAAAGGGCAGTGTTAATTGGAGAGACATGGGAGAGGCCTTGCAGTGGGCGTAGTCAGGCTGGTGATGATGATGATGACCTCTAGGGCTTTCATAATGAACGACTATTCCTTCAGAAAAAAAAATATAGTAATTTCCACGAGAGAGAGACAGCTGCTGACATCAGGCTGGAACAAGAATCAAGTCTGACTGGAACATCGAAATAATGTCCCTTCCAGAGCAGACAGGACGTACGCCGATATTTCTTGCAGAAGGCCGCGACGCACAACCAAATGTGGCCATGCTTGATAGCCTAATCAAGCGATGTTTTGGAGTTTTTGGAAGCTGAAAAAAAAATAGAAAGCAAAGTAAAAAAGAAAACAGAGTTAATATGATTTGAGACAAGGCTTCAAGAAAGGTCAACTGCCCAAACTACTATTTTAAACCACATCAAAAGTCGCGGCGAACTGGGCATGGGAAATGAAATTTTCTTTCTCCCTTTCTCTGACTATTTCAGCAGCGCAATCAAACAATTCGTGCTGACAAAATAATTGACAAATAAAATAATAAATAATAAAAAAATTCAGTCGGCCGAGCGCGTGAGAACGTACCTGCTTGTTCACGGGAAGCAAAGTACAGTGACGCACACACGCGAAGACCTCCCAGCGAATAAAATGAGGCACGCGAGTTGTCGACTGAGTGTATCAACACCTTACAAGGTGAGAAGATGCGAAAAGACGCTCCATTCAGAATCAATTGCAGAAAGAAGATACACATCGCAGGAGAAAGCAGTTCTCAAGGCATTACAGGAACCTTCTAGAAACCCGCAATCCCACTCGGAAAAACGGAAAGCCAGCTAACAGCCTCCGCGAGAAACCGAAACGAAGAGATCCAGAACCGGAAACTAAGCAAGAGAAAGCGGATCGCAAGAGACACGAAGATGTATTTCAAGAGCGCGCGTTTCCGGAAAAGCTGGAGGCAAATTGTTTCGTCGACAAATGCAACTTTCCCTCCAAAGAGAACGCACGCACACGCCAGCGCCTACGAAGAGCTGCCGTCTCCAACGCAAGCAGTGCGCGGGAAGGAGGGGAGGAAGGGAGGGGGGGGGGGGGGTAACGCGATCAACACCGATAAGCCTATTTTCAGGTCCGCTTCCCGAGGCGATGGGAGGGGCGGCTCAAAGCTGGCAAGGCATAAACAAACGACGCGTAGAGGGGGAGATAACAGCCAAGCATCCTATATAGTCAGCTGCAAGAGGTGGACGAGGGGTGGGGAGTCCAAATCGGAGCATCTGCCGCACGCTTCGTCGTCGCATACGCGGCGCGACGACTCGAGTGTAAAATCTGGGCGAAGAATCTGCACACCCAGAAGCTGGGAGGCTGTAGCGCCGAAAAAGTTACTCGCCCAGACCCAGACAAAGCTGCGCGCTCGCTCGCTCGGAGAGACAGGAATGTCTGTGCGTGAGCCAGTCCGGTCTTTTCGCCCACGTGAAGAGAAGCGCAGGCTGTGAACACAGGAAACGCACCCGGTACCACTGCGCGCGTGCAAACACACTTCGCGAGTTTGCTCTCATTACGAGCTCATAAGCTGCTCCGCGTTGCTCAGTCCAGCCCTCTCTCTCTCTCTCCCTCTCTCTCTCTCTCTCTACCCAAACGCCTTTGCCGGCGCCGTCTCCTGTCTGGAGGAAGGGGGCGGAAGCGTCTTTCCTGAGCTTCTCCCCCGCCGACGGCGGCGTCCTAAACTCAGCTCCTTCCCCACCCCTCGCCGATGGTCCCGGTAGATTCGGGGCCGCGTCGCGAGCTTCTTGACGCCCCTGAGGGCGCGCCCGATGTTATCGGGCACTGCCGAAGAGCTTTCCCCCCGTCGTCGTCCTAGCCACCGACGCATCTCGTGCTCGTGTGGGTCGTCGCGACGGCTTCCTCCCCGGTCCCCACCTTCACCCCCAGTCGTACTCCACCGTTCCTTCATTCTTCTTTTTTTTTCTGCAGTGCAGCCCTGTTCACACCGCCTCGCACCCCTACTACTGCGGGTCGTCCGCTGCGTCGCGCCTGTTACCTTGTTCGCACTCCCCAAAAACCTTATCTCTGGGAGCGAATAGGGTTTCAAGAACTTCTCGGAAAAGAACCTGTGAAGAGGGGGGTTTTCTTTACTCGGGTGACTTTTGGCTTCGCGACTGGGGTTGATTTCAAGGCTAGCCCGGGAAACGTCGATGGTGCTGGAGAGTTTCGTTTCACTTCCCATGCGTCTGCAGTAATTCGCTGTGGCGGGTTCGAATTCAGCGAGCTGGTTTGCTGGTCAAACGTGACCGTTTTAAAAAAAGCGACGTTTCGCCAGCTGGTCCTGCAGCAGGGAGACAGGGGTACTGTGGGCGTTCGAGTTCGTTTATTGATGCGATTAGCTGCGCTCCGCAAGATACGTTAGATACACGAGAAGTAAGTACACTTCAGGTTAAGTTAGGTTAAGCTAATCTCCGCTCCGCGGCGGTTGTTAGGTGTTAGGAATGTGAAAGGCCTCACTTCGTGCCCAGCTGAGCGCTAGAGCATTAGTAGCTGTCATATATGCTAGCTATACTGTCTACTGATCTCCATACTAGTCGCAGACTGCACGTCCCCACGCCTTTGAGTCCCGATGAGTCCGTTCTACGAACCCCAGTATGTAACGTGTATCGCTCCATCTGACGTCATTAAGGGCAAACCATTGAAGGGCGCCCCCTCTCCGCTTCAGGCCAAAACTTGCTTCCGCCGAAGAAACCTCGTGCAGACCCTCTTCAACGGTGCCCTCACTCGCGCATGCCTTGCCTTTTAATATATTTTGCGACTTTTTTTCTCGTTTGTTCTCATCGTGCGTTTATCTTCTGCCTTCTTTACTATGTTTTAAGTCATTTTTCTGCCAGCTGCTCATCCGGCTTTCGCCGAAACTTCACAGCCCTAGAGCGTTAACGCCTGCCGCCAGCCTGCGCCGCATCCCCAAGTGTTGCCGGAGAAGAACACTTATCGTGGGTTCCCCTTCACGCCGCTCTCGGGTATCGAATCTCCCACAGCTTGGCGCACTTCAGGACCCCTCCGGGACCGTCCCGGCGACGACGGCCCAGAGGGGAGTGTTTGTTTTTCCAAAAAAGCGCGAAAGAAAGCGCGGCCCTTCATACGGGCTCCAACAGGCCTCCCCCAACACCGACCGGCTCTCTCTACCCTCACCTTCTCCTTACCCCCAATGCGCGCACGGAGCCCTGAGGCGGGCCGTTCTCTCAAGTGTCCCGTACGGCCCCGCATGTGTGGAGGGCGGCGGTGCGGGGACGACGGGGCCAAGTTTACGACCGCCGTGCTTCTCCCGGACCAGACGCTCCGTGCCTTCACAGCTCGCTAGCAGCCCCCCCCCCCCCCCCCCCCTCCACGCTCTCTTTTCCCTGTCTTGGCCTCCCCTGCACAACCAACGCCACAGCATAGAACGCTTCGCGGCTGTGCGCTTGCGCGCTCTTATTTGGTTCTTTTCTGTACCGCTAGGCGTTGTTGACGTCGTTTCGCTTGCACCCCCTCTTCCCCTTGCCTACTCGCCTTCGTACTGTTCTCTCGCGTCGCCGCTTTCTCTTTCTCTTCGCCCAGCTCGCGTTATCGCTCATGCCCCGGGGTCCCGAAGCAATAAGATGGTGCGCAGTGTAGTGTCACCCTCCCCACCTTCCCCCAACCCCAATCTGTGTCCCCCCCACCGTAGTGATCGAGCGAAGGGCGCGCGAGGCCGAAGGACCAAGTGTCCGGAAATCCTGCTTGGGCTGATGCAAGCCTGCCTGCCACGCGACCGCGTGGACGCGACGACGTCCGAGACGGCGTCGAAAGGGACGGGGGGAGACGCGCGAGCAGACATAACGGGAATCCGGAGGAAGCCCTAGAGGGCGCGGAGGGCGAGATTTCCGAGGGTTGCTGGGACTGCAGGCAGCAGTGGGCGCGAACGATCACTGCCAAATAGGCGGTAGGAAGAGAAACGTTACTGCCTCGTCGTTAGGAGGGGTGGCCCGGTGTTATGCGTGCGGGCAGTGGCAATAACGGCGGAAGTTCGGGATCGACGTACGTGTAACCGCGGCATGAAGAGGGAGGAACGCGGCGAGGGGGAAGGCCTGGATGGTAAACAATAATTAGTGCTAATTTTATGTTGTGAACAGCGTCAGAAGGGAAGCAGACGAATAAAGCAGACGAAAAAGAAATTGCCGCTGTAGGAGGAAAATAGGAAAAGTTGACCGTGCATATATAGTTCATATCTGAAGTAAAATCGAATGTGCACTATACTAACTAATCAATCAGTCACAGAACAGTGCCCAGTACCATCAGAAGCCCTCGAATTCTAGTAATGGATTGCAGAGATTGCTTTGTATACATATGCTACGAAATGGTATGTTTCTGAAGTGATTAACAGTCAACAAAATGCAATAGAGAGAATGCAATTTTTCTAGCTGATGCTGCCGGTGAAACGGTGCTGAGTTCGCAGGTGCAAGCTTGCCATACCGCGACCACTCGTTTTCTTAGGCACTATTTTTCACTCGTCGACTATGGCGATGCAAAAGCAGCGTACAGTTTCTTAATATTGCATAAACGGAAAAGAGGCGCCACCGTCTATGCGAGTTCCTTAAAGAGCACTTCATCCAATGCTTGAATGCCGGAAAGCGAGGTTTCGTATTTGGCTCGATTAGTGTCGTGCCGAAAGCGTGCATACTGCCGCGGAATCAGTAGCAGGTTAAATTATTTTAATGGTGCGTCTTTCACTTCAATAAATTTTACGCAAGTGAAAGTCACTTGTTAGGCTGTTATGGAAACTTTCACAGCATTTCTTCGAGGTTTGCTTGGACAGAATCGTATTTTCACCGCTGAATCCACGTTTTATGCATAAAAATATCCAAGTCAAATACGAAGCCTCATCTTCCCGGAACTCCGGCCCTCTGAGTGGTGGATGAACTACCGCAGCGCCACTGTACCTCCTAAGTAATGTTCGAAAACCTTACATCGTAGTCGGCGGCCCAGAATTTACAGTGCACCTGACAATTTTACTTAGTATCACGAACTGGAGAATATCTGTGCTTTCTTTATACAGCGAGAGCTGTTACTTGTACGCGTCCCCGCTACAGCGTGGCTTCAGTTCACAATCGCGTGGCCAACCCGTGCACGCAGCCCACACCTCGATCGTGCACCCCTCGTCGTCACCTGGTGTGTCGCGCGGTAGTGAGACGCAGTTAAACGCTTTGAAACGCCTCTTAGACGCTTTACACAAGCGGAAGGCACTTGTGCGCTTCTTCGTGCAGATGACGCTTCCCATTGATACACATACAAGATTCATAGCACAACTAAAGACATGATCGTCCTCGCTCTGCTGAAGCTAGTGCGTGCTCGTCTGCGTATAGTATACACAAGTGGTTATAAGGGGAGGCCTGGTAGAAGTCTTAGAACGCGGGAACATCTGGACCGTACTGTGAAGCAGGGGATCAAGGAACGGGTGCAGTAGGCGGGGATTTATTCAACGAGCCCGCGTTCAGCTTCGCGAGTTACGCCGCATAGCGTAAGCGTAGTCAACTTCCAATCTTCTCTCCTGTAATTCTACGCCATGGAAACAGCGAAGGATACCACAGTGACTGCGTGCGCATTTTATTGGTGGTCGCAACGATGGCCGTGAAATACGTCGAGGAAAGGAAAGTACAGACCGAGGCTGCGTATACACAAAGGGGCCAAAAGATGCAAACCCCGCAGACGCTCGAGGACCACAAGAACAGCCCCAGCTCAGTATATACACCGTCTGGGCTGGCCGTTGTAGACGAACTTCGGCAGATGCCGACCGACCAACCAGCCGCGGAGCCCATCTTAGTAGCGCAGGCTCCTCTGAGCCGCTGCCGAGCATAAATCACGGACGTGCTTCGAACCTCGGCTTGCTCAGCCGGGAACGGCGTTGGTACAAGGCAGTGCGGAACAACGAAGATACGCACATACACAGAAGCGAACCTTCGGATGGAAAGTATGGGGGGGCTTCATGTTGGGGAAGCGACGTTAGGCCATCACCCCGGCCAGAATCTACTTGGCGGGGCCCGTACAGCTAGCCAAAACATGAACCGCGTCGCTCGAACCCGGCCGTAAGACCACAAGGCCCGGGCACCGCCACACGTTGCGCGGAAAGTTGAAGGGGGCGGAAAAGGGGCAAGGCGGGTCGGGGGGGTTTTGTTTACGCTGCGGATAGAGAAAGCCGAAGCACCCGGTTCTGGCGAGCCCGGGGGTTTCCTGCTCAGCGTTGACCTTAGATGCGGGCGCTGACTCGGGGGCGCGCTCCTCCTAATTATTAACGCCGGTCGGTTGGCCTGGCCAGGGCACGGGACTCCGCGCGTCAAAGCCGAGAACAGCCAACCGCGATGATCACAACAGAGGGGACGAGGGGGTGTGTCCCGGTCTCCTTGCAGCGGGCGGCTTGCCGAGAAGCCATATACGACACAGGAACTTCTCAGGCGTGTTGTGGGTTTTATGAGCTTATTTATATAACGGCGAAAAGGAGGGGGAGCAGGCAGGACCGAGAAGTGAGGGAGGGGGAAAGAGAGGTCGGATTACTGGCGCTAACTTCGCCTTCCAAACGGGAGGGGGAGGGTCGCGCGCCTTCGAGAAGCGCGGCAGAGGAGGCGAGCTTCGGAGGGGAGAACACAGACTGGCTTTGTGCCTGCCTAGGAGCACGTCATTTATTAAAAGAAGAGAGCAAATAAGCGTAGCGGAGAGAAAAGAAAGCCACATGGCGTGCCGAGTAGTCGGCGACGTGTAACGCGAACGATGCCGAGAAGCATAAGGAACAACGAACGCTGGCGCGTCGGCGTAGACGCTGGAGTGTTTTGGGGCCGGCCGCGTCAGTTGGCTTGGGCCTTCTACATGCGGGCACTCCGGCGCTCTTCGCGGCCACCAGTGTCCATGAATCTTGGCCGTTTATCGGCGTAAATCAAAAGAAACGCGAGAACGCGCCCGCAGCGCCCTCTCTCCGTGTACACGCGCTGCGCGGCCGCGGTGGGGACCAATGCCGCCCACCAGAGCCGTATACACACTCCGTCTCCTCGTGTTCGCGGGCGGCGCGGCGGCCAGTATTTACGTTCCAGGGTGGCAGTGATAAAGGAGGGCCACTCTCGGGAGACGACGGCGATGGCTCTCATTACGAAGATGGAGGTGACGCGCCGAACGAGCCTGCTTCCTCGCCGCCAAGGCCCTTGGGAGGGCGGCGAGGCCCGCTGAAAGCGGCGGCAGCCTCCAATGTGTCTCCTTGCCGCGACAGCGCTGATCTTTAGGCTGACTTTTAAGGAGAAGAAAGGGAGACAACGGCGGAAGCTGCGGAGGAAATCGCTGTCAAGATTACGTGTTCCGGTGTGTATACACGTGTCCCGCGTTTGGGCAGACACCGCGACAAGACCCAGGCGCCGGTATCTTGGAAAAACCGGGGATCTTGGCACGTCCACTGCCTTCTCGCTTGCTTAACTCTCCCCTTGCAAGTTTCTATAGTTGAGTCCGTAGACTTGTGGTGTTGGAAGCTTAGCCGAATGCTGTATGGTACTGGTAATCGCTGTCAAGGGCAAATTAAATGCGGGCTGCAGGATCCCATTTGCAAAACGAATTGCCAGTCTAACTACGCCAGGGGCAAGAGCGAGCACAATGAAGTTATGGAAGAAAAGCTGAAGACCAAGGTCAGCACCGTCGTGGTATAAAGCTTCACTGCGGTCGAAAAGAGAGATTAAAGCTTTAAAAGGCTGCACTGAAAATCTTGATGTGGGGAAGGGACGCGTCGCTTAGTATAGGTAGGTTTTCACCAACACTCTCCGCGTGATTTTATCCCGGCCGCGGGGGCGAAATTCCGGAAAGCTTTGACGGAGAAGAAATGGAAGACGTCAGTGCACGTTAGGGAACCTCTGGACATGGACATTATTCAGAAGCCCTCCAGTCGAGGAGCGGTTCGGGTGACCAGTACGCGTGAGACAGCTACTGCCTAATCGAAAAATACGACAGAGCCGGTCCCAAGATACAACAGCAATTTTTGTCGCTCTGTTGTTAAGACAGATTTTTCTGTAGTAACGTGAAGTTGTCTGTAGTTGCGGCAGAACTGGCTCTGTCGTTGCAACAGGAGACTGATCAATACGACAGACAATCCTGTTGTTACTACAAGAATGTCTGTTGTCAGGTCCCAAGACACTACCGCAGTATCTGTTGTGACAAGAAAAAAGAAATTCTGTTGTGCTTTTCATTTTAAATAGTGTGCCCTTCTCATTTAGTCACGACCACTCCACCAACCAGCTAAACATTTCGTCACTGCCCTGAAGTTGTGGAAACGGCATCCTCCTTTGAAAGACAAAAGGTCCAGATACCCTGACAGCGCGCGGCACTCGGCCAGTGGAGACATCTGAAAGATCCGGCTGGTGTCAGCCAAGTGTGCAGCACTTGCTGCCCTTGCAGAGTGCCCGTCGAGCACTAACCAACTCGTTCCGCGTGCAACACCGAGGTTGTGTACACGCTCCAGCAAAGCAGAAAAACGCCCCCGGTGGGCCCAACCGCGGAGGCGGACCTCACCGGGGCCAGCCCCCGCCGACTTGCGCCGGTGCACACAGTGGCAACGTCCCCGCGGTGCGTCGCGTTTCCTCGTCCTTTGTTCTGCCGAGACGTCAATCAGCGCGACGACGATGGCGACACGGCACTCTTATGAAAGCTGGTTCGGACTGCCCATCGCTCGCCCAGCATGCAAGCTGTGTCTTTCGAGTGACGGCTCAGTTTTGCGCTTTGGGTTGGAACCATTTTTATTCTCGCTTTCTTGCTCCTTTGTGGTGCGGGCGTTGTGTGCGTGCGTCAGCTGCAGAAGTGACGGCTGTACACGAATGACCACGTCGGCGCTTTTTCTTTCCTTTTTTTTTCGCGTTGCCACGATTGCGCAGTACGGATGACGCCCAGTAGAATCTGAGCCGAATCCAATGGTAACCGAATGAAGAATAATTGACGCAAAAAAAAAGGATCCGCTGGCGCAAGTGAAACCTTGCCGAATACAGCTTATTGGGGCTAGTCGGTTAACATATAACTTGCAGATTTAGTGCAACAAAAACGAAGGACAGTCAGACAGCACCAGTGTCGTCTACTAGTTCGGATGTCCATCGTTTTTGTTGCGGCAAATCTGCAAGATAACAGCTTGTGACTCGTAAATATATCCCAAATCTTTTTCTTGGTACATGACATGGTAGACATGTTCCTAAATGAACGATGCGTCTACTAGAAAAAAGGCAGTGTCCTGATAACAGCTTTCCTGATCATTGTATATGTTCTGTGAAGAGCGAATGTGCCGGTACTTCGATGACGACATTGGTTCCGTGCGGATTTACCGACCGCTGCAATATAAAAGGGAACAAGGTATCAGAATTCAATTCACACTTAGTCCCTAATTATGTGTGACAAGCAGATTTTTTCTTGCTCTCTGACTAGTTTTCTTCTAGGAATGTAAATATCTAAAAGCCATTTTAAACTTCAGTAAAGAGATAACGAGGAAATTCGTCTTTTTGTTCAAACTGGTTGTTTACTGCCATACCAAAAGGGGCTGTACTCCACACGATAATGGCTTCTTAGTCCTCATCAATGTAGCAGAGATAACACGACAAGAACGGAGAAGGAAAGCAATTTTTCACCCAGAGCTGGAGGCGCTATAGCTCCTGATAGTTTTCTCAGAAACTCCGCAGTAAAAGAAAAATTCGTCCTGGTCCGGTGTTTGAACCCGGGACCACCGCTACACTGGAGCAGTCGCTCTACACACTGAGCTAACCGGGATGCCAAGCTTGTGGTAGGGCGTGAGCGAATTGATCAATAACTCGAAGTGGGAACAGTGTTGGTCAAATGTTTTGGGGGAATTACCCAAGGTGGAGTAGATTTGTAAAATGCCTGCCGTCCCAGTTAACTCAGTTGGTAGAGCGACTGATTCGGTGTAGCGGTGGTCCCGGGTTCGAACCCCGGACCAGGGCTACGAAGTTTCTGAGAAAGCTGTATAGCTTTCCTTTGTAGCCGTACGACTGCGCTCGGGTGGATGCCAATGAGTAATTACTCCCTTATTACAAATCTACTCCACCTTGGGGGTTTCCCCCCAAACATTTGACCAGCTCCTGATAAAGCGCCCGAAAGAAGGAACAAATACACACAGCTAAATACAATCTGTCAAGCTAGTTGGCTCGTGGCAACATATACGCGACAGCTCTCTGCCGCCCCTATTTGCCAGCGATTACCGCGAGACGGCGCTCCCACTAACGTACACACACTTCCGCGCAGAGCCACACACAGACACAAAGCCCGTAGACGCTCTCGTTCGTGGGTAATTAGAAGGTCTGAGACGACATCCCGCTGCATAACCAGCAGGGTTAAACGCGCACAACCACGCTGCTCTTCCCTGGAAAAAAAAAAAAATGAGCGTCGCCGGCGGGCGGGTCCTTCAGCGGGTCGCGTGGCTCGCGTAATCCCGGTGGGTCCGAAATTTAGATGGATCCCCGCGCCTTTCGCCCGACAACCAAAATTTTGACGAAGTGGCGGGACGCGGACAACAACAATGCTACCGCGCGCGCAAACCGGGGGGCCATGGAGCTGCAGGGGGGAAAGGCGAGCGGCGCAGCTCATCACGGTCAAGACCACACACAGCCAGCTCAGTGGCTTTGCTTGACCGCTGACGCGTATAAGCGCTTATTCGCAACCCCTCCTATGCCCGTTCGTACTAACGCGCCTATGCGCTTATTCTCCTCGGCGGCCCCTGCAATTGCGTCCAGAATTAACACGGCGGCGCCCGCAGAGGATGAAACCTTGGCCCGCGCTCGCATTCTTTGTCGCTACAACGGCAAGGCTGCGGTGAATGAGCGCAGTCAAAACGAGCTCGGATGCAGGCCGGTGGACGCGAGACTGAGCGTAATTAATTCCGCTGTGACTCGCGTTGCTGCTTGAGGCGGCGCGGGCGACTCGGGTCGAGCTCCGTTAAATGGTGACCGGGAAGGCGGGCAGGACACCGCAGGGGGCGCGGTCGGCAGGCTTGACCAGCTTGACCGCGAGCGTTCACTCCCCTCGCAGCTTTGATTTGAGTCGGCGCGCCGCTAGGCTTAAGCGCTTTAAGAAGCGCAGGCTGTTTTTGTTGTTGCTGCTGCTGCGTAAGGAGCACTGTACTGTCATAGTGCGGAAATGGCGACTTACGTCTGTCTGTGGCCTCGTGAAGAGTGAAGCCTGCAGCTTCCGGAAGCATGCACCACAACGAGCCGTCTTCCCACCGCACTTCCCAAGCTAACGGGCTGCTCATCCACCTACCACAACCCTAGATCCACCTCACCGACCTACCCCTAGCCATCTTGACACTCCAGAGGCGCTATCTGCCATCCGTTCACTCTACCCTCCAGAAGCGCCCTCTACCACCAATCCACACAACTCCACCCTCCACTAGGCCTACGCTCTAAACAGAAAAGAGTTCAAAAGGGAGGACAGCATCATCATAATCATAATCATCAGCCTGACTACATCCAATGCTGGTCAAGACCTCTCCTAATGTCTGTCCAATTAACCCTGTCCTTTGCCAGCTCCCATATAAACGTATTCGTGCATAGAGTTTACACCCACTAGAAGGCCATGCAGCAGAGGAATAAAAAATCGAAGGCGAAACTGAATTTCAAGAGTCAATGACAGATGCCCTCCAGAAGCACCACCCACCAGCCAGAGTTGCAGAATTCGCAGAAATTGTCACCTCAGATGTCTGACCGTCCAGTACGCGTACTTCTTTTTTTGACGCTTTTACGCATGTTCCAGCGATGTCTACTTTTGTGAATAGTCCTAATCGGCGTCAGGAGCTACTCGTCGCTTCTGGCAAGTGTACACAGCAGCAGCACCGCGGAACAAGGGTGGGCTTTGGTCACTCGGGAAGAAGCAACGTCTGACAAGAACGCTGATCCTTGCGCACGATTAAGCCGTATCTGTTCCACTGAATGAGCACTCTCCAACATTCTTGTCGCCGCTTCTCCGCCGTATCTCAGTGCTGCCTACTCTCCCGTGTAAGCATCCCAGCGCTGTCCTGTCCTGGTTGACGGTCTCATACTGCCTAAGGCAGTGGCAAATTGGAATCCCAACTCTGCTCTTGAATCTCTGCAATGCATATGTCATTATGACTAGGCGTATACCATGCATAGCTCAGGGTACCATTATTTGCGCGTGCACCAACCGTTACGTCGGTTAACATCTGTCTCTCTCTATTGCCACATGCGAGGCCGTGCCATGCGTTGGCACGGAGCTTCCTGCCAATAATTCGTCGCTCAAGCAAAGTTTCAAAGGCGTCCATGAGCCAAGAGCTACAAAGCTCGCCGTCCAGATGTGAGCGCCGACCTCGTGGTTGATGCGCGCAAGCTCGCGCGGATGCAGGGTGTTCAATCGAACGCCGCCATTCGACATGGTTCCACCCGCTGCTGCCGTCCGCACGCCCGCCACCCGTGGCATGCGCAACAGCCTCCGATTTCTCTCCAGGAGAGTGGCGATGATGCCACGCAGCTGGCTCCAGAAACAGCCGAGCGCCGAAAGGGAGCGAGCCGCGGAGGCCGGCAAGCGAAAAAAAGAACAAGGGCCCAACAGGCAGCCGATTTTCACGGTGTCCGGCCACAGAGGCGGCCGCCGGAAGCGGCCCGACCACGTAACATGCGATGCTTGGCCAGTGGGGCGGAGGGGTCTCTCAGATGCAACGGAACGGCGGCTATGCGCCAGCTCTCTCCCTGCCTCGGGAGGAATGGAGGAGCTCCTCGAAGACCGCTCGTCCTGCGCGGCGCGCGCCACCGCTCGGTCCAGAGAGAGGCAGGGGAGAAGAAGGAATTCGCGTCGTGCGTGCTGCCTGCACACAGTCGGCCAGCCCGTCGTCGTGCCCGACTCGTCGGCGTGCCTGCGAGCAGCAAGCGCTCACCGAGTCGCTCGCCCGCACGCCGTCTGGAGCGGCGGCGGCGGCGAATCGTGTCCCGTCCACATCTGGTTTTCTCCGCCAGGAACTCCTCAGCTGCCGCGGCCGCATCCGTGCGTGCCTGTTGTTTCCACGGTCTTCCATCGTTTTTGTTTTTATTTGTTGCTTCCCCCTCTTCGGCGCTCTCGAGAACTGAGGCGGGATGCAATGGCGCAAACTTTCCGTGCGTGCGTGCGTGCGTCGGGCGGCGCGCATCGTCTGCTAGCCTCGGCCGGCGGCGACCATAAAGGAGGACCTCTGTTTCCCCCGAATGCGCGGGGCGGAGCCGAGGGGAACTACTTGCTGCGCGTGTGTACGGACTCCCGGCGGGACAGATTTGGTTTCTTTTTTGTCTCTCGAACGGCGCGCGCACGCCACCGGTGGTGGATGTTGTTATTGCTGCTCGCAATTTTGCTTCTGCTTTTCAGCGGCGCCCAGGAGGAGTGCCGCGCTCACGCTCACACACAAGACGCGCGCTGACTGTTCGTCGTCGGCAGTGGAGCGGCACTTGTTTCCTCGAAGCAGTAATTGGAAGCAGAGAGCGGAGGGAGACCTTGCCCGGATGGAACGATGAGGCGGAAGTGCTTCCGCTGCTCTTATTTTCCTACCCGCCCCCTCTTCTCCCCGACCTTTTTTTCTTCGTGAAGCTCAGCTTTCTGCTCCTTCAGCTGGTCTCCAAACACGCTAT
This sequence comes from Amblyomma americanum, assembly GCF_052857255.1. Taxonomy (NCBI): domain Eukaryota; kingdom Metazoa; phylum Arthropoda; class Arachnida; order Ixodida; family Ixodidae; genus Amblyomma; species Amblyomma americanum. The sequence goes on along the minus strand of NC_135507.1, from coordinate 22,864,312 downwards.
TCGTCAATGTCCGTCGACTGATGTTGGTCGAAGAGTGCGCGCGCGTGTGTGTTAGAAGTTTCTCTTCGGTCAGGAGAGAGGCGGCCGCGGGGCGAACGGACTAATTTACTTGTGAGCGGAACTGGCCGGAGTCAGTCAGCCGGTCGGTCAGTCACTCGGAACAACAAATTGGCTGACCCGCGAGCGAGCTTCTTTTTACGAGAGGCTCGGCGGCGTACGCCAGGTGGGTACCCGTGAGCAGGCTACGGGGTATACACATCTATATTATTCCTGAGAGGGGGAGGGGGGGGGGGGGGGCAAACGTCAGAAAAGCAACCGGCAGGTGCTCAAGCCCAGTGCACAAATGAACCGGCCTGAACGGAATCTTAGTGGTTTGGCGCCGGTAATTAACTCCTGTTGGCCGAACGACACTAGAACGCTGAAAGCCGGGCGTCCAATGGCACTGGGCATGCAGAGGCAATGCGAGTTCGAAGGCAAGTGGCAATGCAAAAGCAACTATCTAAATAGGGTCGTCTCTGTGCACCTGGAGCCTTTGCCGCCGCCGTATGCGCAAACGATCCTACTGGGCCACCTGGTTTTGTACTACCACTTGCTTCGACATTTGCCTTACTTCCTCAGTGTCTCAACTAGCCCAACGGTACTCGTTGTTGAAATTCTCGTTCCAGTTTTGTCCCGCAATGGGCAGTGGCGTACTTATGGGTCACTCTTGGAGGGTACAGTTGGGAGGGGGCGGTCACATTTGAACAATGTATTTTCTTCGACTTTTTTTCGGCACAAGGAATGGGGTTCAGCATGGTTTTCCTGTGCAAAATTTCTTGGTCGAAGCACCTCCCCCCCCCCCCCTCAAACACCCATAAATCCGCCCGTAGTACAGGATGTCCTCCGGGCCTCCTTAATCCCGAAGAGATCCAGGTGGACCATGCACGAGAAACAGGGTCTCGCAAGCGAAATCGATAGCCCTACCCCGATTCTGAAAATTCGTGCTGAATTCTCGCAAGAGCAGCGCATACGTGACGCTATAGCGTTTTCTCGCAACCAAACGACCTCCAGGTCTCCACGTGAACAGCGAGAAGGTCGCGAAGTCTCTGTCGACGCACACATCAAACGACACTCGCTCACGTTTCCTACACGGCTTGTACTACACTGGCCAAGTCAGCAGGCACGGCTCCCCAAACAAAAACGCCGCTTCTCAGCCAGTGCCGTGCAGCATGACCCTAGATCGGAGTCACGAAGCTCCTTCGCTGGCATCCAGGCTTAGAAGAAGAAGCCCCAGTGGCGGTCACGACCGAGCTGCTTGATGCCCTCTCAGCGTCGGCTGCTTTGAAGAGACGGGGGAAAACACGAAAAAGAGGGGAATAGAGAGAAGAAGAAGAAGTAGAAAAACAAAAAAAAACACACAGAAGCAGAGGAGTCCCGAGGAACGAAAGTCGGTGGCGAAAGTCGACGCGAGAAAACCAGCATTTTGTCCGGGATTTTGTACTCGCCTCCTACTGCCCCCCCCCCCCCCCCCCCCCCTCCCCGCCACGGCTTTGGGGCGTTGTACAAGAACCGCAAAGTGAAAAGCAGAAAGGAGACAGGGGCGGAGCTCTCAAATGACTATACGCCACTGGGTATTGAGGCCACGGGCACAAAAGAAAGAAATGCAATGGCGAGGAGTAGCGTAGGAGGAAGCAGAAACAAGAGACTGCGCCGGCAGACGGACAGCTGCTCGTGATGACTGGGGCTGAGCAGCGCAGGGAGAAAGCGAATTAAGGAAGCCTCGTCGAGAGCTGGCAACGGAAGACGGGGGCGTGGGAGAGACGGAGGCTTCGAGATTGGTATGAGCTGGGCGGCGACTCCCGGCGGCTTCTAGAAGGAAACCACAGGGAAGCGAAGAATGAACCAGAAAAAAAAAAAGAAACGCGAAGACAAGATCAAAAACATCCTTTCCTTGAGCAAGGCGAAAAAGCGGTGGTGTCAGCGGCGGGATGGGCTCCCGAGGAGACGTTCCGTTCATACCAGATCTTAGTTCTCCAGCATTAATTTAAGTATAGCAAGAGGGCAAATTCGTTAGGCGCATCATAAGTGTGCATCATTCTGTAAACAAATGATGTATGGGTATCCTGGCTCCTCAAGATTTAGTTTCTTGTCGCTTTATTTTTTTAATTGTTTCTATTTTCCTTTGTCTATAAGCATGTATTCCCGACTGGATCACCACTGCTGAAGACGAGATTAAATTGCCTTGGAAGAAACTTGCGCTCGTAGCCTAGGGAAGTTTTGGGGCACTGCTCTTCTTATCACATATCACGCAGATCACCGTTCGTACTCGTGACCACGTCACGATCACTTCCATTGCTATACGGGCCCCAGCAGCCATACGCCCCGTGATGGCAGCTATCAAGAAACAGAGCAGAAAATTTTCTGCCCTCACAATAAATTTTTTGTTGTATTTTTGGCCATGAACTTGCAGTAAGAACAGAATTTTCTTCACTACTGTGCTGTCCCTTGTAACGACAGAACTACAGAACACAACTACAAAAATATACTACACGGCTGTAGGAAAACACCACAATACTACAGAAAATTCTGTCGTTACGACAAAACATTGTGTCGTATTTTGGGCACGATTCCGTCGTTTCTATCGCCAACTTAGCCTACCCCTCTGGAGCAGACAAGTCGGCGAGGAATATTAACGAGAAACAGCACGATACAGATCAGTAGGGCCGCGGTATTACTGGCTGTCTGGGGCAGTCGCGAAACAAAGTAATTCATTCAAGTGACTGGGCGGCAGTTCTCACGTTTCGCGATGCATGCTGTTGGGCGCGTATGGCGGAAACGTGAGAACAGCCACGCACGACCTCCATTCTTCCTTTGTTGTGTGCGTTCAGTCTGCATGCTGCTGATGTATGTATCATTCATTTATCTATCAATACCTTAACCGCCCCATGGTTCGGTATGACGAATAGGCGGCACGGTACAACGCGTAGAAAACAATGGTACACGGCGTCGGAATGGAGATACAGTCTTTGGCTGCCTTTTATTTATTTATTTACTTATCTATTTATTTGTTTGTTTATATATGTGTACAGTGTGCGTCACGCGCATGTTTTCTTTCGATGTACTGTTGTATTGTACGCCTGGACCGAAATTTTCCCTCTTTGATCCGCCATTTAATGTCCCTGTTTTTATGTAATTAAAAGCGATGGCGAGAAGTGTTATTTACACAAATACAGTTGTCCAACTCAGTGCACACACTGACATTCTGCCGCTGCTCACAGCCTTTACAGGTAGCACGAGGTGTTCCGTCCACAGCGATGTACGTCATGCGCGCGTCATAACCTCCACTATAGGAAACAAAAAAAAGAAACAAACCTCGCTTCAATACCAGGTTCGAAACTCTTCCGAGGTTCGAAAAACCAGACCGAATCTGAGCTACTACTCAAATTTACAAGCGGCAGCCAAATAAATTATCCCCTCTTCTGGGCCACCTTCTAGAGCAGGAGTCGCCCGATCTTTACATTTTCTTACGATCAATCGCATTACAAAAAGGCACAAAAACAAAACAAAACATAGGCGATCAAAGAAAAGGTGCGGACTGAACAAGCGGTGACAACTGACAACTCCATAAAAAAAAAATTCTCCCTGCTTGCTTTGTTCCCGCTAAATCTGCCCACTCGTCCAGCTTTCTTCGGTGTCTGATCCTACGTGACCACGTGGTCTGCACGCGGTCGCGCGGTTCCGATACCGGCCCTCATCGCTTCGATACAGCTCCCCCCCCCCCCCCCCCCCCCCCATCTCTGTTCGCGCACGTACAAAAGTTTGGAGCCCAAGGGGTTTGCTTCAGAGCCACACCGTATGGGTTCGTGAAGCATCTCCCGTGTACGAACTTTCCTACACGTAAGAGGTTCTCTGGTCTTGCCTCCTCCATTGGGTATAGGACTTCTACAAATGCTGTACAGGAGTCCCAGTACAAGGCCTAGAAGCAAACCCCTTGGGCTCCAAACTTTTGGCAAAGACTGCACATGCTTCAAGTCCGCTGCTTGAATTTTTTCGATTGCTTGGACGCTTATTTCTAGAGTAAATGAAGTGCATCTTTTGCACACCATGTCAAGGTATGGCTGCCCAAAATTCACCTGGTCCTCGGTTGTTAATATACGCAGTGTTGGATTAAAAAAAACAATAAATAGTTGGCAACCAGTGCCAGCCCTGTCTTGCGCGTGTATTCCTCCCCCTCGTTTCGTTGCGGTGTTTTCGTCTGCTTCAACTTCCGCGCAGCTCCCGTCGACAGACCGTACCGTCCGCATGAACGACGCTGCCTTTCGAACAGCCCGACCAGGTTTCGTCGACGAGAAGCAAGATTCCCAGCCTGAACGGCATAAGCGCCGCCGCATCCTTCGCTTAACGCTCAGCGCCGGCCTCGCTAATGTCACGCCAAGTGACGCACAAGCGATCTCGTTTTCACGGCTCCGCGCGAGGCGACGCGGGTCGATACTGCTGGCCATCCATGCATGCAAACAGCGGCAGCAGAGTCCGGGAGGGATAGGGGGGGGGGGGGGGGGGTGCATGGAGCATTGGGTGCCCGCTCAGCTCTCCCGGTTTACGCGGGCGCTGTTCCGGACGTAATAACCCGAGACGAGATTCGTTGGAGGCACGCAGAAAACCGTAACTGTGCGCCGTTGCGGTTTCAGTTTGATCAGGAACGGATGGGGGGGGGGGGGGGTGGGGCACTGTCGTCTCCGCGACGAGTCGCCCTTCCTTCTGCAGCGTGCGGGGTCCGGGAAGATCGGCGAGGTGCGGCCTTGCATAACGCTTCGGTGGCGACGGCGTGCTCGTGGAAGCCAAGGGTAGAATTGTTCAAGAGCTGCGCTGCTTGCAAATAAACTGATGGACAGTTAGCGAAGGCAGACAAGAACGGTTAACCACTCTTGCCTGTCTTCGCGCCTGGCCGTTCTCCTTCAGGAAAATGGTCTATAGACCGTCTATGGACTTCTTATAGACTCTATTGTCATCCTATAGATGTTTCCTGTTGTCAAAGTGTAGTCTATAGGAAGAAGTCTACTAAATGTGTATGGCCCTAAATCTATAGATTATATATAGACTGTCTATAAAATTTGTATTGCCTTTGGACTAGTCTATAAGACATGTCTATAGAAAATCTACAGACTTCATAGACAAAAGTGCATGAACTGTATATAGACTGTCTAAGGAAATTTTTATAAGTGCTGTTTGTCTCCAATAACTGTGTCCGTGTAATTTTAAGCAGCGCAGCTTGAACAGATCTTGAACAAGCTCTTGAACAATGCTGTTCCGACTATCTCAATCGCAAGCAGTCCTCATGGGTAAAATGGCGCAGCGTGGATGTGCTCTTACGTTCATTTATTAGGGCAACCTGACTGTATGACAGACGAACGTATACAAAGCGGAGGTAAGTCATCACTGGAGCAGCTGTAGCTTTTTGACAGCGACGTGTGTATGGCGGATACTCTGCGTGGCGAAGATAGCGCTAGCCTCCCCATTGTGACAAAAGACAATGCTAACTTGGTACGCCTGGTGCCTCCGATTAGTTTTGTTTCAAAGATGGGCTTTGTGTGGCCAGTTCTTGGAGGGAAAGGGTAGAGTAAGGTGCCGTGAAAACCAATCTTTTAAACCCGACCGCGGCGGATGCGTTTTTATGGAGGCAAAACGCTAAGGCGCCCGTGTGCTGTGCGATGTCAGTGCACGTTAAAGATCCCCAGGTGGTCGAAATTATTTCGGAGCCCTCCACTACGGCACCTCTTCCTTCATTTCTTCCTTCACTCCCTCCTTTATTCATTCCCTTGCAGCGCGGTTCAGGTGTCCAACGATGTATGAGACAGATACTGCGCCATATCATTTCCTCAGAAACCAATTAATTAATAATTGTACGCACTTTATATCACGCTGACGAAGGTGGGAGAACGACCTGCAGACCAGTTGGCTAATTAACCTGTCACCTTTGTCATACTTCCGCTGCAGTGCACAAAAATCAACAATGAAGAACGGTTCTTCTCGTACGGTCCGCACGCATTGAAAACGCGTCGATGAATATCTGTTTTACAGCTGACGAAATCAATTAGTGCAGAACGAATGACTTGCTCGGAGGTTTTTCCCTCAGATCAGCAGATGAAACGTTCGAGGGCTGTTACAACGGCATTCCTCGTTGCTATTATCATGTTTCCCACTTATGCTCGCGCTCGACGCCAAGAAAATCGAGGCCAGCAAATGCTCAATTGTGACGTAACAGCGCAGAACAACGGGACAAGATACGACACGAAACTGCCAGCAAATTCTCTTCTTGTCTATTAACTTTACGCCTCCCATATTCCTCTCCAAGGCTGGCTACGCTGCAAGCGGAGACAGGTCTGGTTACCGGTTGTGACGTGCCAACTGATGAACGAAACATGCCGTTGTTACCGCTTTTCGCCCCGCCCATTCGCCTAGGCGCCCCTATAGGCGCATACAGTGACACTGACCGGCCGCTGCTTACAAATTTTGACGGCCTCGAAGGTTGAAAAAAGGGACATGCTACGTCCCACCCTCGCTATCGCCCCGCGTTTGCGCAAGGGTGGCCCGCGAGGCACAGACACTGACTCCACAGCTGGTGGGCGGACGGGCGGCGACGTCGCCAATCGCCGGACAAGAGGCATCACACTTTGCGCCGCAGCACAGGTGCCAACTTGGCACTCCGGCGCACCGGGCGGCCATTAGCGCAGCCGCCGTCACTGCGCCCTCCCGAGAAATTAACCTCGTCATGATCTCCGCCACGCATCGCATATGGCGCGCGGGTTCCGCCCGCGGAGGACGGGGGATGATCGCAATTACGGCCGAACAAGGCGCCTCCGCTGGACGTTCGCCGCGGCGTGCAATAACAGGGGCGTGCTCCTATAGTTCGCAGGGCTGGAGAGGGGGAAGTGGAGAGGGGGACGGCGGAGTTGCGCGTCCTCTCCTCTCATTCACGGGTTCGGCGGCGGTCCAAACGAGTCAGCAGCCGAGGCTCTCTCCCTTGACCACCCCCGGTAGTTAGCAGCGCGTCCGGCCGCACCGCAGCAGCGAGCGGCGATTATCACCTGGGAGGAGTCTGGCGCTCCGCTCGAGCGGGACCCGACGCCGACGACGCTCTGGGCGCCCACCAAGATAGAGAGAGAGAGAGATACAGCGGCTGCTGCTCTAGCTAGCTGGGGCCTCGGTCTACGGTCGGCACCTGTCGCGCGGAGAGCGAGCTGTGGGTGCGCGATCCCGCGTTTTCGCGGGTATAGTGTGCGTCCGCTCTCCCGTCTCTTCATTTTGGTCAACCATGGCCGATTTCCCGACCTACGGCAGGTAACCGCGACACTTCGAAAGACAGCGCTGAAACCACAAGGTATTCTAACTGGCAGGAGCGAACAACAACAAAGAAAGGCAGCAGCGAATAAACGACAGGGCGCAGCCTCATAGTCGGATACGACTCAAGAAACAAGCGGCTTTTCCCCGTCAAAGGGCACCCTTCCAGCCAATAGCGTCGGCCGATTCTCAGGAACCTGCTACCGTGACAATGCAGGCCGTGCCGTATGGATGGGGATAGCCTTGCTCTCCATGGTCGGGGATAGTCCCCTCCCTGGATTGCCACACTAGTAGGGTCATTATGAGAATCGCCCGACGCCATTGGCCGGAGGGGGGCCCTTTGACGGGAAAAAGCCGCTTCGTTCTCGAGTTGTATTGGACTTTAGCAAAGACCATGGTCACCATGAGGCAGCTGGCCAGCGCACATCGAATTCTGTGAGCCTCTTGGCAGGTGAGAACCGCGCTCCGATGCATCGATCTGATACGGAGAAACCTGCACACGCGCGATAAGTCAGCACAAATGGTTGCAAGGAGTTTTACGGACACCACACAGGGGGCGGCTCGTACAGCCCAGAAGACACGCCAAGCAGCGCACTAGTCCACGCTTTAGAATTAAGGCTACGCGACTACGCGTGAGCGTACACTGCGAAAGATGGGGCACTCGGTGCCGCTGCCGGACGCGCCACTACAGCGACAGATGATGGCTGAGAAGCGGGGGGGGGGGGGGGACCGGACTCCCATCCAGCACGCTTCGTAATTGACGCTCGTATAACTCTCCATTTTTCTTGCGTCCCAATTAGCCCCAACACCTTGTACACGGCACCGCGCTGGGCACCCAGCCGTTGTTGCAGTCGCGCCCTCGCGCGGTCCACCCGACGCCGCCGTCGCTGCCTGCTGTGCACATCGCTCCTTTGATGGAGCCGTTTCTAAGTGGACCCCCACCCTGGCAACCCCCCGCGTTCCAACTCTCGCCCCGTAGACGCTGGCTTCCGTTTCGTGCCACACAAACGCCGCGCGTGCCTTTCACAGCGTGATCTTTCTCTCTTCCCCTCGTACGAAAAGAGCGGAATGGTTTGTAGGGAACAGTTGTTGTAGACGTAATGGCGGGAAACTCTCCCCCCCCCCCCCACCGTTCTCCATTTGCAAAAAGGAAGCCCTCGGGGAAAGCGGTGACTTTTCGTGTCAGCGCATGCTCGGTATCAAGAAGCGAGCGTGTCGACAGATGCCTCCAATTTGGAGCCCCGGCGATCAGGAGGTGAATTCGTCAGAACTGCCACGGCGAAATGACGACGACGCGACGGAGGCGCCCTCTCGTTCCTCTTTCTGTCATCCGGCGGGGCCTTCTCGGAGATGACTTTGTGAGCGAGCGACTGACTGCTGAGGCACACGCACGCGGGGCAGGCGCGGCGGCCTCATTCGGAATAAGTGAGCCGCATTCGTAAAGTGCCCCCTCCTCTCCTGCCTTCTACGTTGCGCGCATGTCTCTTCTTGAGTGCCTTGTGACCCATTCATAGTTCTGAGTTATGGACACCGGGTAACAGCAACGATAATCCGAGTGATAATAGATCAAAAAAGAACAATGCAGCGACGCTTTACTGCAGCTAAGTGAATGAACTCGAAAGCTTCCGTGATTCGGAACTCGCCATTAAAGGCACCCTGAAGCAACAGTTGCAGAGTGCGTACAACACCCGAAGAGCGGAGAAACAGACCGCGCATTCTTCGTTGAAAGCACGTACTACGGAGAACAAACGCCCCTAGGACGCCCACAAAGTGACTTAGGCTCACAGACGCCGTAACTAACAGCGATCACATCATTTCAGTATCAAAGAATGAGAAAATGTCGTCTCGATCCAGTAGCTATTAATAGACCCATATCAGCTTCGTTTGCGGCTCATACGTCCTACAGACTTTTGTCACTAACTGTAACTTCCAGCTAAGGCATCACAATAACCAGGAAGTCTTTTACTCCACGCATCTAGAGCTTTTCTAAGGATTCTTGAGCGAAGATAAGGAAAATGGCTTTGCCGGCTTCCAGCCAATGTCGAGTCGTTGCACGTTGGTTATCTTGATGAAGACACCTGTTCTCGCTGAAGACTTGGCGACTGAGCTGAAAAGATGCATGTTCAACGAATGTGCAGGCTCTTCTTATACCACGGTGCTGCCTGCACATTACACATCACTCGGTGCAAGAAACGTGAATATGCCACATCCTGCCACTGGTGTCGCGTATACATTGTGACTCTGAATGCAGGGTTTCAAACACCTGCAAAGTGAAACGACGAAAAAATCTCGCCTCTCAACCCGCGAATGTGCCACGTCGGTAACACCAGGAATGTCCCACATCGGAATGTACCGCACTTCAGCTCTTTTCTTTCTACTAGCTCCCCTGCGTCACTCTCAGTTCTTCTCTCGTTCGGAGCAAGTGCCAAGGTACTGTTAACTGTATTCAATATTCTTCCGCGTGTCTAAAATATATATCTAATATTCCTGCAGCTTCAAAATTGTTCTCTTTGTTCAGTTATTTTTTTCTCTAGTTTCAGTCATTTCACTATTCTGCTTCTCCGCCTCATGCAATCACCTATGTGAATTTCCTTGGCATTCGCCGCCAAACATTGACTACTGTTACTGTTGCTACTGTTGGCTACACTACTGGCTACTATTGGCTAAAGTTACTGTCAAGGCCTTGTTACATATCAGCACGCACTGATCTTGTCACAAAAAAAGTTTTCATGACTCATTCATACCCCGAACTTGTGTCAGCTGGAATCACCTTCCCCACGACAACGTAGATATTTCTGATAGTATTACATTTCGAAAAGTCATTAATGGTTCTCTCGGAGTATGTATTTGTTTATTACTGTATAAAATTTGCCCTTCACTGTTTACACATTATTTTAATCTATCGCCACTGCATATCCAATGTCGTTGCCTTCTTGTGTTTGCACTTATTAGGTATACCTGGTTTGTTGTTGTTTTCTCCTCCTTGTTGTTGCTGTTTATGCTGAATTTTTTCTGTACCCCCCTCCCCTCTGCAATGCCTTCGGGACTTGAGGGTACAATAAATAAATAAATAAATAAATCCCCAACGTCAGTATATGACATGTTTACTGAGATCAACAACTACACGGAACCCGCCACCAAAGCGGCAACGGACAGCCAAAAAACCCGTGTCTCTACACTCGCACGCAGAACTTCTTAATCCCTGGATGTGCCGTAGCAACCAGTGCAAACAAAACACAAGGTATAAGAATGAAAGCACTAAAAACCGCTTCTAGCACGGGCGCTGTTCACAGGCGGCTAGCGTCTGGCGCGCTTATTACTCCGGGGGAGTAGGGGGGAGCAATTAGCGCGAAAGAGTTGGATCGAAGGAGCGCGCGCGTCCGAAGCCTGGAGGAAGTCGTACGCAATGCGCCCCGGGCGAGTCAACCGAGGCAGGCTGCGCGCACAGATGCTGCTGCGGTGTCGCGTCCAGCCAGCTCACCGGCAATTTGCACACGCGCGTGGGAAGACGCCCGGGTCGCGACGCCTTAATCGCCGTCTCACCCCCCCCCCCCCCCTTCATGTACAGCGGGTGACTGTGCATGCGCAGTGAAATGCTTTCGTCGTACACGTTTGGCATGCAGTGTCACCCCCCCCCCCCCCCTGTCTTGGTGATTCTCGCTTCTGTTCCGTTGATTGCCGTGGCGCCAGCGTTTATTGAGATTCTGTCGAGTAGTACTGCCGAAGGAAAGCAGAGCCGCGCCCCGTTAATACGGGCGACTCGAATTATTATGAGCAGTTTTTCTGGGGAACAAACCTTGAAGAGCGTTAGCTCTTACTCATCACGTTTCTCGATTTCTTGTGGTCTGCTACCACCTCCATTCGGCGTGAAATTCCGCGGAATTCAAGATGGCGGCCCCCATAGTAAACCGATATAGCAACCCAAAAGGTGATTGATTGGTGACGTCCCTGATATATCCAATTGGTGATTGATTGGCGACGTCATTTCGGCTACCTGGACATCTTTAACGGGCACTGACATCGCACAGTACACAAGCGCCGTTGTGTAATTTCGCCTTCAACGTAACGCGTCCGCCGCGGTCGGGTTCGAACCCGGGAACTCCGGCTCAGTAGCCGAGCGCCCTAACCACTGAGCCACCATAACGGGTCAAGGCGAAAATGCAAAGAGCCCAAGGACAACCGAATATCAGCAGTAATTTTTGTCATGGTTAGAGCACAGGCCCTGAGTCGCTTTGGGACGTTAACCCCCCCCCCCCCCCCCCCAAAGTGCTCGCCCGCCTGACAGCTTGTAAGAGACCAACAGGAAGAAGAGCTTAGCAGGGGCTATAGCTGGCAGGGAATAGATCCAAACCACCCATTAGTGACTTTGTATAGTCTATCAATCTTGGAACATAGCAAAGGAAGCAATGGAACGACCCAAGGCTTGCACCTCTTTCGTATTTCGTGTCCGTGAACTTGCCAAGCGCTGTGCCGCATCGCAGAGGCGAGCGCGCATATACATGCAAACCCATTCGAACCAGCGCACGGATAACAACCAGCACGGTGTTCAACAACGACGCCGAGGTTTTTGCGTGGGACGAAATTGCCTTCTTTTCTTCGCCACGTTTGAACTGAACCGAGTCTCTCTCTCTCTCTCTCTCTCTCTCTCTCTCTCTCTCTCTCTCTCTCCCCCCCCCCCCCCCCCCCCTCGAAGCGTGGTGGCATCGAAGCCTCTCACGAGAAAAAACCTCCGCGAAGACAGTTCGCGCCAGGCCATCAGTCACAGCCCGCGCGGAAACGGTCGGCGCAACGAGCAGCGGGAGAGGCGACCCATTACAAGACAATAACGCCCCGTCCAGTTACGCACGTTGCTCCGCATGAGGGCGACCGCGGCGCATCATCAATATGTGCCTCCCTAAGTAGCGGACACGCATCCGAACACGAGCGTACATACAGATAAGCCCGTTTAGCGGCCGAAGGCACGTGCATTCTAAACAGCGCGCGGTGTATACCCGCACACCGGAAACGGCGTTCCGCATGCGAGCCAACCAAGATCACGCGTGCGCTCTCCGCATTGCCCTCGCCGCAAACCCACGCTCCGCAGGACCTGAGGAACGCTGAAGGGGCGGGGAAGCAAGAAGACGACGAGCCGAGCCGATTCTTTTGTTCTATAGTCGGGCGCATTTTGAGAGAGACGCGCTCGCGCGCGCGCGGGCCAGCGTATGATCGATCACGTGAACTTCCGCAGGTACCGAAAGAAGCGGACTTGTACACGCGTACAAAAGAAGCCGGAGAGGAACGCGACTGGGGGGCCCGTTGCCCTTGCTGCTTCAAACTGCCCTGGAGGAGGGTTGAACATGCGCAAGCTTCGCAAGAAGCAAAAGGCGCGCGGCAGCATCGGCGGTTTCGCATTCGTCGTTTATTACGACTCGGAGGAGCGCATTTTTCATCTCAAAGCGCGCCGCGGGCCACCGCCGCCGTCTCCTCTCCGCCCGTATACATACACTTGCTCGGCTCGGAGAGGAATATAAATGGTGCGCGGTTCGGTCTTCCGTGGGAGAAACACGCACCACCCGAGCGCTGGCATGCACCACCGCCAACCAGTCGGTCGATCCTCGTTGCATGGTCTGCAGACCGGCCTGTGTAGCGAAGCGACTATATACTAAGCTATAGCGGCGTCTGGAAGTCTCGACCACCGTAACCACGCGAGAATACGGACTCTGTTCATGACGCTATCAGCAACGGAACTTTTTTTTTTTTTACAGCGAGAGCTGTTATACGCAGGGTTCCGTGGCGTAGACGGTCACGTGTCATCACGTGACTAGCGTTCCCATTGGCTGCTTTGTGGTAGCCCCGGCACAAAGTCAGCATAAAGGTCTTGGGCAAATGGAAGGTAGAATCACGGCGACAGCCTACTGTAAGCTTAGCTCACCAGGGAGCAGAGCATATTGGAGGGTAAGCATCACGGCAGATGCGGTGTATAACACCGATAAAAAATTTGTGCTTCTCTTATGTAACGGAAATTCACTACGGATAAACACGGCACAGAGACCAGCCATACAAGCGCAGGGCTTCTGCATCTCGTCTCTGTGTCATTTCGTTTAAAAGTGGTCTTTTTTTGTTGTTGTTGTTACCGCTTCACTGTATTACTTAAGTCGTGTAACGGAGTAGTAAATAAAAACCCCCAACGAGCTCTTACGTCTCTATACTAGTTGTACAGCAGCGTTGGAACAGTTCTCTCCACCTAATACAATAATTGAGAAGCGTCCACGCGCTAATTCGAACGCGACTTTCATGAGTACACATGTATCTGGGACGTGGAGGCATCTGGAAGCGTTCTTTATAATTCCACAATCCCGCAGTTTACCGTTATTCACCTTGACCTTGCCGTCTGAACAGGTCTTAATCGTATCGTGGACGGACGCGCATGCATGACAAAAAACGGACGCGTTAAGCACAGTTCGTTGGTTAGGGCTAACGAAAAGCATTCCGAAATACGTCGCATGACGAGGCCGACGCATAATCGCTACCGCGGGGAGGTGCAAATTAGCGATCGTACTCTTCACCTGAACTCTTCCTTTTTCTTTCTCTAATGTAAAGACAAGTAAAACAAAGCATTCCGCGGGGCACTTAAACGGCAGCGACCGGCATCAGAAACAAATCAGAAGCCGCAGGTGAATAATTGACCTGGCGAGGAGTAAAAGCCGCATCGTTCGTTCTGCCGAGATGGCACACACTCTGTTTATTCTCCTAACGCAGAGGAACACTCCCATCTTTTCTTCGAGGCCTTCCGGGTCCCCCGGTGGGACCCCGAAGACGTACAAATCAAAGCTCGGTCCCAGCATCGAGACAGTGGCGGGCCCGCGAAATAGGATTAGCCGCCGCTCCACGGTGCGAACCGGGGAAGAGGAGAGGGCCGACCGAACGCCTCTCTTGCGTACACTACACAACAACGTTCGCAAGGTCCCACGTAGCGGGGGAGGGGGGAGGGGTGCAGGAAGAAGACTTCGATCGGGCCCAACCGAACCCGACAGTTAGAAATTGTCCCCGTCTTCGCGGGACCGATCCGTGATGGCTGGCGTGGCTTGTGGAACCGCGACGACCGTCCGGAAAGGATGCCGGGGAGCGGGACCCCACCCTCAAGACAAACCTAGCACGGGTACGACGTTGACGACTTTGGCGGGGAGGGTGGGGGATTGGCTGTGGAGGAAAAAGAAGCGAAGGAGACGAACCGGACGGCGCACGCACAAGGTCCGGGGCGAACCAGAAAGCGAAGGGGAGGACACGCGGGAGACAAAGAGCGTGGCGAAGGCGATCTGGCTACCGTGGCGGAGATCAGGAGGAGGAGGGGGAGGAGGAAGACCTCATCGATGACTCGCGAAAGACAACGGGTTATCTGCGGAAAGGATCAAAGTCTCAGCCCGGATCACAGCGCTCCTTCCGCTCTCACTTTCGGCCGCCAGCGACAACATACAGCGAAACAACAGCGTGGACCGCTGTGTGGACGGAAAAAGAGGCGAGCAGCGCGCTGGGCCAGAAGACTCGGTCGCCGTCGTCGTAAAAGAGAACCGTATAGGGTCGCGCACCGTCGCCCTCATTGTCTTTTCTTTTGTCTTTAGGAGAAAGGGAGGTTTGTCCGGGCTTGTCCTTCGCGCTGCGGTGGTGGCTGCGAGTACCCCCCCCCCTCTCTCTCCCCGGGTGCGAGAGTATCGATTGACGCCTTGGCCCCCTTGGTGGAAATCCAATAAACTCTTGTAAATGGTATTCCATGAATCACGGTCAGCGCCCATTAACCGCTTGGCCAGGCAGGCGGCGGGCCCGGCGCGATTGAAGAGAAGAAGGCCGTTGTGCCCAGCGATCGCTTCCAAAGTCCCCCCGAGGCATCCTCCGCACCACCGCTGGAATGGGGAATGTGTGAGGGGGAGCAGGGAGTCGTCCCCCCCCTCCCCCCCCCCCCCCCCCCCCCCGCGAACGTATCTCTTTTGTTCCGGGGCGCCTAACGAACAGCTCGTTAAAAGCAATAACAACCGCAGCGAACAGGCCTGGCGATGCATTTGCTTCCAGCGCAGTTCGCCAATGTCTGGTTTGAACGCTGTGGAACCTGTGCAGGGTGCGGATGTTTGAATGCGTTCTAGCAGCTGAACCATCCGGTAACTGATTCGACCGACAGAAGTTTGTTGCTGTTGGAGATGGTTAAGCCTAGTAGGGTGTAAGTAAAGTAGTAGTAGTAATAACATCTTTATTGACGGGAAATAAAATCCCCTCGAAGGTGGTGAGTGTAAACGTAAGTGTAACCAACAAGGTATAACTTCGTGGCGGTTGAACTAGTCAAGAATAGCGCTATTTCTTTGTGCACCCGGAGGTTTTGTGACAATAGAGTTTCTCCGATTCTGCACCAGGTGTAGGCTTTGTCACAGCAGCTAGTACGGTGACAGCAGTATTCCAGTTCTTGTGTCGTTGAAAAGATTACCGTTTTCCAGCGTCAACTGTAACTTCACGTACTGTTCTATAGCCAATGAATGTCGTCTGGCTTTCATAATTTCCAAACAAAATGTACTTTTGATCAAGAACGGATCCCTAAATCACAGCGCGGTTATGAGTCTGCGCGGGCACACTTATAAAATAAGGGTTCGATGCACAAGCCACGGCCATACATGGTGTAATGCCGGAGAAATCTCATAGTCCACAGAAATAGAGTAGAGGTAAAAGGGAGCGTGTGCTTAAAGAATTCTGCGGTAGTGAAGCGTTTGATACAGCGCCGAAGCTGTCAAAGCGCACACTCACCGGAGGTTTTCCGTGGCACTGCCCTGCTTTCATCCGGGTTCTTTGTGCAACACCCCGTATGTAGACAGCGTATGACTTTGTGCTAGAACGAGACGGGTAACCTACTAAACTTAGGCTTATACTGCCGAAACAAAGCGGTTAGCTTTATCCCGCATTTCATCCGAAAAAAGGTACACGCGAACAAGAGGAAGGTTGTTTATTAGGCCCCCACGCATCTGCCTGCACATCCAGTTTCCTTCGTTCGAGGACTGTCAAGTACAACAGCATGAATGAGCGTGCTGTGTTCTGCAGTTAGGCAACCGTGAGAGGTATGAACTCAGTGGTGCAAACACCTTTACGCGCCCGGTGGACAAAGCAGGCGCTGACTCACACTCGGCGTCGTATCGGCGCGTCTAATAAGCTGCGGTGGGCCTCCCTGCGTTCGCCACGAACGAGACGGCAGAGTAAAAAGAACGAATCGCCACGCCACAAACACCGAGGTTCCCTAAATGCCAACGCCTCCGGGGGTTCCTGTCGAGCACAGCTCGCCGCACTTTGAAATGAACACTGCTGCGTCTCGCCTACAAAGCCGAGTTTTCTTCGAGCGCCCCGGGCATCTGCTTGGTCCCCTGGAAACATTACGGCCGCAAACAAAAGGCGAATCCGATGAACTGAAAGACGCGGCGGAAGGGAATCGCGGGGGGGGGGGGGGGGGTGGAAACGGTCTCAGTTTGTGACAGCTCTGGGAAGGAAGGATCTGTGGCGGCGGTGTGCCCGCGTGTGACTCAGACGTGCGCGCGTGGTGGGAGGGCCTCAGGAAGCAGGGAAGCCCGCAGCACGGCGCGTTCCTTTGGATCACAACAGAAAGAACCCGGTGGAAGAGGCAAACACACACACAAAAAGAAGAGATGAGGCAACAAAGTGCGGGCGCCTAGATTCTAATCCGGTTCCCCGTATGCACTGAGCCGTTTTGAGGGCAGCGCATCGAAAGCGACCCGCGCGCCGCACTTGCCAGCAGCGGGTTGCTGCCGCTGTCTCCCAACGCTGTGCGTGTCGAATTGGACGGGGGTGGAGGAGTTTTGCCCGCCAGGCCAGCGCCCGCGGTTCACGTGGTATACAGTGCGCCAAAACACGTGGGGGTGGTGGTGGGGAAAGCACTGAGAAAGCAGTGTGGTGCGATCTGGTAGCGTATCCCTGAAGCAGATCAAGCGGGGATACGGCGCGGGGCGATACAAAAGGAACGGACGAGCGAAAAATGAATGAGAGATTGCCCGCGCTGAGCCCAAAACGGTGCAAATTGCATCAAAGGCAGAGACAGGGGGCGCTGCAGGCGCTTGGCAGGCCTGGTCGCCGCTCTCGGGCCATTTTTTACCCAGACGCATTACTCACTTTTCTAGTTTTTGTTTGTTTTACGAGGGCTTGCGAAGTGCCGCTTAGTGCGAATTGTACACCCCCCCCCCCCCCCCCTGCATCCTTCCAGATACTGTACGTGGTACGTGAATTGACTTCAAGGGCCTGTGCGATTTTGGTCGTTCAACGCACAATCTGAAGGGAAGAGTGCAGGTACCAGTGCACTCTGTTGGACAAGTGCTCTGCTCGATTCGAGAACTATAGGGCTCCGGGTTTCTGGGGGATTACGAAAACTCGCTAAATCTGCTTCGTTGACCCTGTTCGCATAAACTTGAAGGTAGTAACTTAGCACAAAAAGAAACGAATATAATTTTGACCACCTAAGCTGTTTAACAACTGTAGAAATAACGATGCTAGATTGCTTCTACGTAATTCTTACAAAGGCGCTGATCGAGTTTCAAGTTACGCTTGCCCCAATAACAGGCCTCGAAACGCCGTAGCCTCGCACGGCTTAATGACGTTCGCTTTGAGTCACACGGCATCAGGCATAAATCAACCACATATCTGGAAAAGTAGAAACACACAGTCACGGTCTCAAGGCGGTCCGATAGGTGGGGATACAGAAACAAGCTCTACCAGCATCCTATAGCATCACAAAGAATCCCGCGACGTGGGCTGCGAATGGTTGCGTCACCTCGAACATTTCGGGATCTTCCCCAATTCCCTTTACCTTTTTTTACTTGTGTTTTCCTCTCCCTGGCCTCCCAGACGGATTAATTGTTCGGCTCCGTCCGAGCGTGACGATCTGGGCGCGGAAAGAGCGATGCCTTGTCCGCCGCACGCATTTCCACAATCTAGCCCCGAAAAGCGCTCTCGCGCCGTCTCCTCTTTGGGAGGGGGGTGTTGCCCAATCGCATAAATGCACGGCGCTCCCTCCCCTTTTTCTTTCTGCCTTTTTTCGTCTCCTTTTCGGTCGCGGGGAATTCACGCCAGAACGGTTCTTGCAGCATACGCGGGCGAGCAGTCAATCGACGCGGACGCGATGCGTCTAAACCCAGGAGCAGGGTAGCCGAAAAAAAAAAAAACTATAGAAAAGGAGCGATGGGAGCAACGCGTTCGCCGGTCCACAGCAGGGACGAGGAACACATAATTAGTGGTCAGGCGTGAAAATCGAGAGCCCTCAGTGTACCCCACGCGCACCCAGTCCTGACTAAGGCTACCTCTGTTTGAGGGGCTTTAGTACTGACTGCTGCTTTTTGAAATTTTATTTCTGTCACGAGGGGGCAGCAGAGAAGACAGGGGGTTGCAAGGGGATATAAAACGGCGTGCACAGCCATACTGATGCAATTCCTTCGACCTGAATGGCTGATGGATCAAGACAGACCAGACGGTCTTAGGGGATCAATAATCCGCGTACAAACGCAGCATGGTGTTTAACATACTACACGAGATACACATTAAAGAACCCAACAATCACAGAAACATTGAGTGATCATAAATGAATGATTCTATGCTTTTTTTTCTTTTTTAACTTTGTGGAGTTTATCGACGGGGAATTGGTAGCGCAATCATTTTATGGGTGAAATATTATTGATTAGAAGCTAGACTTTATGGTGACAATTTCACGTGTTAGTCTCGATCGCAAGGAGCTGAGAATGGGCACGGCTGAGCGCTCTGACTGCTTGCTTTCATCCGACGATTTATTCGAGTTCTTATGTTTCGCACCTTCTCAAAAAAAGAGCCTCAGGCAAATCGGCATTAACGGTCCGATGACGATCGGCTCAGGGAGCTGAAGGCACGCAAGAACTAAAACTGATACAATCGCTCTAGGCAATTCAGGTCACCCCTCAGAAAGGATTCCGGCCTGTTGCAAAACGGTGAGACTTTTCACAGCTGTTAGCTGGAGTTTAAATCCACTCTGTTTCTCACCACCCAAGCAATCTGACTTCCGACGATAATGTTCACCTTCAATGGCTCGATCCATGCGGGTCTCGGATGACCACAGACAGGTGACATTCATACAGGCGTGCCAATCACGCTCCATTACTGTTCTCCGAGAAAGGGGGACGTGTCCACAATGGCGAGACAGTCAAGTACAGCCCTCTTCGGGTGGTCGTCGCTCAAATCCTTATTATAGAGGAATTAGAGCCCAGTTCAGAGCCCCTGGCTGGACTCGGGCTCACAGTATTAACGCGCAAAGAAAGCCACCAGAAAAGCAAGCTAGGAAAGAGACGTACAATTAACAGACTGTGAGCCTTGCGCCTGACTTGACATCATTAAACGATAAGACAGTGTAGACCATTGAAGCCTTGCTAAACCATTAAGCTAATGACTTACAGCGTGAGCGGCCTCATCGACCATTCCTGAGCTATTTTCACTCTACCGCGCTGTGCCTACCTGGTATCCAGAACTGCCATTGCTCGTCTAGTTACTTTGACCGCATACCACTTCCGGATCGATTCTATTTTGCGGACTCCTTCAAGCAGTCGTTCGCGCTTACGGGAACCGTGGGCCCCTGTGAGTGAGATTATACATAGCGGTGATTGTCCGTGCCAGTTGGAGTCTAGAATGAGCGGCCAATAGGCCATGACACACACACACACACACACACACACACACACACACACACACACACACACACACACACACACACACACACACACACACACACACACACACACACACACACACACACACACACACACACCACACACACACACACACACACACACACACACACACACACACACACACACACACACACACCACACACACAAATTAAATAATACAGAGAGAATAGGCTGTTCGGACGGTGACGCAATAGCACATCATTTTTCTTTCCCTGCGTTCAAAAGCATTGCGGTGTTATAGGAAAGCGCGGGTCTTAATGGTTCGAGGCGACGTCAATTGCGTCGCATTCAGCCTAACGAGCAAGATCGAAGTGGTGAACAAACAGTTCAGTCAAGCTTTCACGGTAATCACGTACGTCAGGCTGTCGTGGAAGACCGGATGGAATACGTAGGCAACGTGTATATATCTCTACATCGTCGTCGTTCGGGCTTCAAAAGGCCGGAACACGGAACTGAGCGCTGTGTTTACAGAGAAAACAGTCGCGACGACGGTCACAGCGCGACCGGTCCCTCTTGCGGCAGCACGGCCGCGACTGTGGCAGATGAGCGCACTGATATAACCGGCCGCGAACGATGGTACCGCCAGGTAGCAAAAACGGACACAAGCTCTTTCGACGTCAGATCGGAATCTCCGCTTATTGCGGCCAATAAACGGCTGCATTACGAGCAGCTGCATGCGCGGGGGCTCAGTGGAACGCGAAGACTGCCGTGTTGCGGGTTCGGGGCTCAGCGGGTGCCAAGCTTCGGGGCCGAGTTAGAGGTTGCGGGGGTCGATACTCGACATCGAGGTGGAACGCGAAGACTGCTGTGTCACTAAGCTATCCCTCGAAAACAAAAGATTCCCGACTGTCATCAATATTCTAAAGGCCACAGCTAAGGCAGTCTTCGCTGCACACAACGCAGCCAAGGCGTAAGAATGCGTGAACGTTTTCTTTTTTTTCACATATGCTCTGAATTACAAGACCACCCGCACAAAAGCTGTCAACTATGCACAGCAAGGGACGTTCGAGTGAAACTGTGCATAGTGTCCCCATCACAGCGTGATCGTACACCCTAAAAAGAATGGAGTAAAAAGGGTGTAAGCTGTCCTCTACACCCTAAACAGATTGGAGTAAAAAGGGTGCAAGCTGTCCTCTACACCCTAAAAATAATGGAGTAAAAAGGGTGTAAGCTGTTCTCTACACCCTAAACAGAATGGAGTAAAAAGGGTGCAAGATGTCCTCTACACCCTAAAAAGAATGGAGTAAAAGGGTGTAAGCTGTCCTCTAGAGAACAGCTTACGCCCTTTTTTGATCCATTCTTCTTAGGCCTATACGGACGCCTTTCGTTTAACGTCTACATGGCGCAATCCTATATGGGAGTAAGTTCGCCTCTAGCCACTCCCTTATCACTCCCATATTTGTGTATTCGTATTTAGAGCGCATTACGCGAGTCAGACGGCCGAAGTTCGTTGTCTATCGCAAAGTCCTGCCGATTTTCTCGCTGCATTGCCTGCCTTGCCCACTGCCCCCACAAGCGCGCACTGTTCTTCCTGCAATCACCTCAACGAAAGCTGAGGGTTCCCACAGATTCGGAGAGGGAGAGCGAACGGCTGGGGAGGATTCCACGCGGAACAAAAGAGTGCCCCCGAACGTCCACGGCAATGCAGTTTCTTTTGTCCAAGGATTGCCAGGGAGGAGGCTGTTTTCAGGAGATAAGCGTGAGAAAGGATCCGACGTGTTTTTTCAAGGAGGCTCCACGATTGTGCGATCGTCGTGGATCGCGAACAGTGGCGAAAATGAATTAATACTACGAAACACTCACGCTTGCCCTTGTCTATGTACCCCATGCAGAGTCCACACTGTTCCGCTCACGGCACTCTTGTGCTGCCGCCGATATGAATGTGCGCACAGTACAGCCAGCTTGCCATAAAGAATCAATGTCTTCGCTAAAAGACGCTTAGGAATAGCTCCGCTAATTCACGGGACGACATCTCCCAAAGACGTCGTTCCACTGTTGCCATACCAATCCGAATCGAGTCCCTGCGTTCATATTTGTTCCTGCTCCTTTTTTTTTGGCCCTCAGTAGAAAATACAGGTAAAGGAAATGTTTTGATACTTTCCAACGGCACAGACATTATGTTGTATTCGCATGTAATACGCTCCGATAGATGGCGCAACATTACGCCATACTCGTTCTCTCATTATCAACACCGCCATATGGGTCAAGAAAGAAGGTATAGTTTGTTCAATTTCACGGCTGCTGAAGCTTTGTGCTGGCCCGCGTCCGTTCTCCACATGCATGGCGACCCGACGTCGACGCGGTAGCCCAATGGGCCCTGCATGGAACTCCACTGGACGTCTTATGGACGTCCCAAACGTCCCCAGAACGTCCAAGGGAGTTCAAACGCGCATTAGGTCTAAACATTGCTCTTCCCTGCCTCCTACTTCGCAAACATTTTTGCCCACATTATTCATTAGGCAAAGAAGCACTGATTAGAAAACCGTCTGCATTGACATCCAACTAAAATTCAAGGGGCGCTCCTCAAGATGGCTTCCTCGCTCCTTTCTTGCTGCCGGCGCCACATGGCACTAACGGCTGCCGACGAAGCACCTTCGGTAAGCAACGCGCTCGCGAGACAATGCGGTGCCGGGCGAAGTGGAAGAGGGCAGGGCACAAGCGCCCCCCGTGTTTGCCGTCTTCGTCGAGCACAATCGCTCTGCCAGGCGACGAAAACGCCGAATGCAGGGGGGACCCGCGCACACAACAACAGCGACGACAGTGACCATGCGGGACGCAGCAACGCGGAGAAGCCGCCTTCGCGGCCCCAAGACGCTTTGATATGCAAATTTTCGCCGAAGTGGCGACGACAGCGTTTTGGGGCGCCGTGTGCCAGGCGCGCAGCGCCATTGTGGAAAAGGTCGCAACCCTTCTTCCTTTGCATGTGGGATAGCCGCGGATGGAGGTGTTGGACGGCTTCCACATGGTGGTGGCGTGCGTGTGTGCAGACATATATGCATGCAGCGAGATGCTCTTCAGGTGCATGCAAAGGCAGCACAGCAGGTTGGCTTCGATCTGGCTACGGCTTGAGAGGAGCGGGAAACTAGGAGGATGAGGAGGAGGGAAAGAGGAGAAAGTGGGAGAGGGGGGTGACAGGGAACACACGTTATGGACGTGGCACGCGCACTGCGGCGTTGTCTACGGCATGCGGTGGGGAGGGGGAGAGGGCGGTGAGCGTCGCCGCTCCCCCGCTGGGCCGAGTTTTGTGTGGTGAAGCATGCCCGGGGGTTCGAACGTGTTGTGCAGGGGTTGAAGCGCTTATCCGTACACCGCCCGATTAATTAATGGTCCGGACACGCGTTCGCGCGCGCCTGGGTGGAGGGGGGCGAAGAAGGAGTGAACTATGCGTGCGCAGTCCGCAGGCGAGACGAAGATGAGTTATACACGAAGGCACCACCACGTTGGGGTGAGGATGGCATAGCCGCGCGAGGGCTTCCCCCCCCCCCCCCCCTTTCCCACTCTGAACTAGCTGTGCGCGTGCAAGCCATTATCTGCAGTCGCGAGCCACGTGTCCTGCTAACTTTCGCGCGTTAATTTCCTTCTATTATTTTTTTTCGGCTGTGTTTCTGATTGCGTCCACTAGCGGGGAAGGCGGCGATACACAACAGAATGCTTTGCACGCATTTACGATTCGATAGAAAGCAGAGCTTACGATGAGAAGGCTGTGACAAAACGCGAAGATCACCATGTGATGCCAGCCTTAGTAGACCTCAACACGTCTTCAACACACCCTGCAACACCATGCTCTGCAATATCAGGGGAAACCCTCTAAAAGCGAGATAAGCGGGAAAGAGACGTGCTATGCAGGGCCATACGCTCATTCGAAAAAAAAAAGAGCGAAGAAATATTAGTCCATTTTTGCTTCCTTTTCTCATGAAGCACCATGCACTATACTTTCTTTGCTTTTTTTACTTTATTGTGAAGCCGTCCCTTTCGACGCTGAATTATATACGAAGCCATAAACCGAAGTCCGCGGGAAAACAGTATCGGACAGCACGCTCTGAACAGGAACGCCTCACTGCTTATACATTTTTTTGTTATTGCGACAGTGTGCCTGCTGGCATAAAAGTTTTTTACAAATATAGGTACACACTGGACTCTCTCCCGCTTATAAATGCGAACCAATGGACACGCATGCTTTTGATTCCTTTCCAGTGCGCGATCCCCTCGACATCGGTGACCGTATCTGCCCCGTCGTCGAGTTGTTTACTCCCAGAACGAAAGGTAGTAGGCGCAGCCCGCGACGGGGTCGACCCTTTTAGCGATCGCCGATCGTAGCGCTCCGCTTCGGGGGCACGACAGGTTGTTTTTTTTTTTTTTACAAGTCATAGTGCGCACGAGCGACGGCCCAGGAAAAGCGGCAACAAAAGCAGCCGATGAAAACTGCCAGGAAAGCTTTCTCGGCGAAATCGATGAGAGATCGACTTTCTCCTGTGTATACTGTGCAGCTACTTGCAAGCGCGAGGAGCTTATTCGAGCACAATGCGTTTTGCTTCGGTCTTTCGGGGTTGCTTTTCTTGAGAAAGCCCGACGGCTTGGGTTCTTGTACTTTTCAGTTGCGGTTTGGCCTCGTTCGAGTTAGTCTGCAGAGAAGTGTACTGTTACTACGTTATCGTCGACGGACCAACAGGAGTTGCAACGAGCGTTCGTCTGGTAATGCGGCTTGTGAGTGAACAGTGGATCGATACGGACCCCTAACTCTAATAGCCCGACTACAGTCGGACCCAACTCAAGAACGAAGAGCTTTTCCCCGTAAGAGGGCCCCTTCCAGCCAATGGCGTCGGCCGATTCTCGTGACCCTGCTATACCGTTGCAATGCAGGGAGAGGACTATCCCTGATCATGGAGGGAAGGAAACTATCCCCTTTCACGCACCACTCCCTGCATTGTCCCGCTAGCGGAGTCATGAGAATCTACCGACGCCGTTGGCTGGAAGGGGGTCCTTTGACCGGGAAAAATCCGCTTTGTTCTTGAGTTGCATCCGACTGTAGTAAGACAGTCCCTCCTTACACGGATGTTAACGCATTTTTTAGGCGAATGCAACGTAACCTGAACACGTTAATAGGGACATTTAGAATACGGGGACCATATCGATTATGTGGATAGGAGAAAAGCGCGGCATCACTGCGTATCCGCATAACTATAACGCCCCTCGGTCTTACTCTCTGTACGCATGCTCACTGGCGTCCCGCTATCCCCTCTATTCCCCTAATCGATATTGTCCTCCTGTTCTAAAACTCCCGAATAAAATTTTCAGCGCAGTGCAGACTAACTAGCGCCGACATAAGCCCGGACCTACCAGTCGCCTACTGCGCATGCGAAATTCTAAAACTCTAATTAGAAGAGTACATGCGTATGTATAGCTTGTACGCCAACGCATAAATACGCCAAGCGCCTTCACTTTGCGCAAATGTTAGCTATGCTACAGCCGAGCGACATGGCTTCAGAGTTGCCAGTATTAAGAACTGATAAACAGTGTTCCGTTCTTTGCGTTTTAGGCTTGACACACCTGTCTCGCTACACAGTGCTTCCTAAACCACTGTCGTCAGCTCCGAAACGCTGTTGTGTTTAAGAGTACCCAGGCCATCGCAGAGCTCTGCTAGAGAAAAAAAAGAAACAAAACGCGAAAACTTAACTTTGTCTAACCTAGCTTAAGCGACGACGGAAGCAAACGCCCTAGGAAAACAGAGACTCTGCAGCCTTTAACCCGCGTGCGCTTTAAAATGGAACCCCTGTCAAGTGCTTGCCCCGTGTCAGCCGCGTTAACTCGGCACACTCCCTAGGTATGCCTAGAAGCGAGCCGGTCGCCGGCGCGCCCCAAGCGGCGAATCGCATAGCCCGGCGCAAAACAACGCGAAGAACGCGGCCTCTTCTACCAGGACCATCGACAAAAAGGAACGCCGACAACGGCACTACCCGTGGCCGAGGGAAAAAGGGGACAAAGGGGGAGAACAAAATAGGGAAATGAGCAAAAAGACACATGGGCAGAAAATAGGGAAAGAAGCGAGAAGAAAGCGGCGTCAGGAAGAGAGAGGGCCGAGCGTCGTGCGGCGGAAGGGAGTTTAGGGTAAACCCAATCGACAGAGCCCCCACTTGCCTTGTAGATCCGTGCGAGGCGTCCGCCTTTTATTGGCTCGGGGACAGAATTCGCGCGAGATAGGGAAGCGGAAGAAGAAGACGGGGAAAAGAAAAAGGGAAATCGAGGAGCATCGGGATCCTCTCGGCGAGAAAAGGGAATAGCGTGCGGATAGAGAGAGGCTGTATATAGGAAAAGGACCGCCAGCTTTTATTTCTTTGTACGCCATTGCGTTCTGCGGGTCCGAACAGATGCGCGCTCGTATATCGACACACACACACACACACACACACACACACACACACACACACACACACACACACACACACACACACACACACACACACACACACACACACACACACACACACCACACACACACACACACACACACACACACACACACACACACACACACACACAGCCCGGCGAGTGAAAATACCGGAGCGCATTGTAAAGGCAGTGAAAGAAAAACAAAGAAAAGTAAGTTTTCTCGACCGAAGGAAGGTCTTCCCGTATACTCTTCCGTGGCTACAATGAGGCTTATTAAGAGCCTATGCAGGTTACATACGTTTACGAAGTGAGCGGTACTGCACTTTGAATATGCCCGTATGTTGACTATCGCGCAAGAATAAGTAGTACAGTCAAACCACGCTATAACGAAATAATGGATATAACGAATGATTGACTATTCCCCTTGGTAGCACGTTCAGCACGGGCTATAACGAAGTTATAACTGACTATAACTTCGTTTTAACGAGGTTTAACTGTATTACGCGATGCGTGCCTTCAAGGAGCTTGAGCGAAGAAAGCAAACGAGGGAAACATTGTACACAAACATCGTAAAGATTGAGCCAAACGGTGTGAGCTCGGGTCGAAAACTTCATTCCACGGAGTGCCCCGGGCATTCCTCCGCGGCCAGCTGCGTAAGAAGCGAAGGTCACGAAACCAGTAAAGGATGGCATCTTCACACGAGACGCAACCGCTGAGTTGGATACTCTCGGCTTACGAGCCCGTCAGAGAGAGCTTATGTACAGTTCTAAAGAATGGCGGATCGCGCTACAGGACACCCTCAAAGACCTCTTGCGGCGAAAGAGACGAATACTGGTATCAAAGAGACAGAGCTGAAAATAGAGCAACCGAAGACAGCGTCACATGTCCACGGCTACGAGCCACGCTATCCGGAATAGAGCTTGCGAGAGGCGGATAGCCGGGCCAACGACCTCAGAGCCGTAGTTAAAGCCTGCGAGGGCGAAGCCACGTCGTGGAGGAAAGTGTACGTACCCTAGCTAGCTGCGCGCACGGAGACCCCGTCGTCCAAGCCGCGGCGCGGAGCCGGGCACAGACGCGGTGCGTGCTTTATTGCCGCTGCGTTCGTGAGGACACGGTGGCGTGCCCGTGTCCAATCGTCGCCCCGGACCGTAATTTCCGGAAGAGTGGACCAAGCGCGCAGTTTATTGAATAACGCGAAAGGAGAAGGCCGAGGAAGTGGACGAGCAGCAGGAAAGCAGAGGGAGATGGGGGAAAACTGGGGAAGACACCCTTCCCCACCCTCACCCATCCTCTCCTCAGACAAGACCCCCCCCCCCCCCCCCCCCCCCCCGGAGGCAGTGCACAGAGCGAGCCCCGGAGAGCCCGAACAACGGCAGCTGAAAGAAAAGCGGTGGGCGAACCTTTGCCGCGAAAGGAGCACCGAACCTCGGCGAAGCGGCGGGAAAGAGAAGAACCCCGGCCCGGCGGCGCCTTGGAGAAGTGGGCCGCCTCTTTCTTTCGCTGGCTCGCCGGTTTTACGAGGTGATTTTCTCCCCGTGGGAGCCTTGGACGAAGATGGACCACCCACCCTTTTTCCCCAATTCCCCCCCCACCCGCTTCCCTTCGAACCCCGTACCTCCGGTGTTGCGGGAGAAGCAAGGCACGTGTCTGCCTTCCCTCTTCTTTTTTTCGTTTTTCGTGTTTTTTTTTCCCTCGACCTGGAAGCATCTAGCAACGGTGAACCGGCGGTCGCCCCATGGTGCCACGCACGCGTTGCTAGAGGCGTAAAAATGGCGGGGAAAGAGGGGGGGGGGGGGGGCAGCATAGCTATCCCTTCTAAACCTCCATAGCGTAGCAGAGCCGCAGCCCGGCAGGAACCAACAGGCACGCTAGCCCGGTTTTACAGCGTCGAGAGACAACACAAAGGCATACAGAGAAGGGGAGGGTTGCGAGGGATATTTAGGGCTGCTGTGCCTGCGTTTGTGCAAGGATGCACATTGTCTTTTTTAATGCGGAGCATTAAAATCCTCAGTGGGGGAAAAAATGCGGCGTCGGACATAAAATTCTCCCGTTGGCTAGAAGGAAGTGGCGTCTCCAGAGCGGATAATTTCCATTGGCTGGAGGAAAGTGATGTCATCAGACCGGAAGTGACGACAATTCCGGTCTGATAACATCACTTTCCTGCAGCCAATGAAAAACTATCCGCTCTGGAGACGCCATGTCCCGCCAGCCAATGAGAAAATTTAATGAGGCGTCAACAGCTTCTAATTCTACTGCACTTGCCGACACAGTAATTAGGTGCAAATTTCTTCTTTCGTACCCTTTCCTTTCACTCGACCGGCTTTCTCTGGGGCGTTCGTCTGTGGTCCGAAGCTTTGAAGTGAGCAAAGCTATGATAACAATCATACATCAGAGTCGAATGATTGCTGTTCGTTAGGAAACAAAAAAGAGCAATAACGCCCCAAAGGTACTCGATAAAGGCACACTGAAGTCCACGTAAGTTAAAACCGATATCAGTGAATTCTGTATCATTAAGAGGCGTCCAAGTTTTCCCTTCCTTGTTTGGTTCACCTTCAGAGACAGTTACATCTATGCTATTGAGCAGCGCGTTCCTTCTTGCGAAGTTTTAGGCATAACCACCGTTCGTGCCAAGTACGAACTAGAAGCGACAGCAGTCAAGCTAAAATTCATTTTCACTGCTTCGCGGAGATCCGCACCGTCTCTCCCCCCCCCCCCTTTAGTTGTAGACTGCTCGTTAGATCAGACTGAATTCCGTCTCCTGGCGCTTCCTGCCTCCTTCTTTTCCTTGCTTTCTTCATTCTATTTTTCTACCATCCCACTCGCCGATTGCCTCATTATATTCGTGCCTAAGGCAGACTTTCCACAGCCCGTCTGAAATGACGAAAAAAATAAAATACTTTTCTCAACTTTGGCGGCTTTTTCCTTCGCCATGCAGTTATGGGAACGATCGAGCGCGTGCAGTGTTGCCGGAGCGGACGCTGGCCGGCTTCGATGTTGCAGGAATTTTCCGAACCGCTTCATGGACTCCGAAAAGTTGAGACCCCCCCATCACTTCTTCGCTCAAAAGCAGGAGGCCAGATGCCGGAATCGCTGGCGGGGCGAATGGGGGAAATCGATCTTGGCGCAGTGGCAGGTATGTATGTGGACCCTCGCAGACGCTCGGCAAACGGGTTTCCAGTAAGCCACAGGATTATGCGCAGCGAGCGCTGCAGATCGGAAAGCGGCGTCCGCGGCGAGATACGTATCGGCGACCATCAATTACCGAGACGGATGACATTACGCCTGTGTTGACAGTGGAGACGCGCTCGGCAGAGCCGCGGAGGTCGCGCGCAGCTGAGCGCATTTATGTTGGGGGTATACCCCTGAACTATACCTGCGCCTGTGAGATGCGCGCATTTATGTCCGAAGGGCTAGGTGTTTACCGACCCAATGGGTACTGAAACTCCCTTGGACGTCCGACGATGGACGTCCTAAACGTCCACAAGACATCCAAGGGAGCTGCAGTGCCAATGGAAGACTGGTCCGCGAACGCGGTGAGGCGGTTCATCGGGTCCTTACGCATCAGCTGGTTGCTTTGAAGGTTATATTCGAACAGGCCAACAGCTACTTTAAGCCACCTGCGCGATAACTCAGTAGAACACATTTCACTGCAGGCTAACTAAAATGTATTAGAAACACATGCTAAAATATTAAAACTTAAAAGCACAAAATGAAGGTGGTGGTTGGGGGGGGGGGGGGGGATGGAGGGAGTAATGATAAAGCTGCTACGCTGTAACTCCTTCCCTCCCTGCGGAGGCCGAACGTCAGAGCTTTGTTTCTTGCAAGAGAAAAGGCGCGTAAAACTGACGTCTTACTGCACGCTAACTTATTCGGTTGGGAAATAACGAGTCAAGTAAGCGACCAAGAGTGGCATCAGTACTTGACCAACTGAGTTACAAAGTGACTGGACACCTGAAACCTGGAAACCAGCTAACTCGACATCCGCTACCCTCTTGGACACCTCTTGGCTTATACTTTTTATGGCCTGGTCTGGTGGGGGGCCAAGAAGGGAACGTATATGTAGGTTAAATAAAGGTTTCATACAAAAAACACACAAACAAACAAACATTTTTTTATTTTCTTCATTTACCCGCCGCGGTGGCTCAGTGGTTAGGGCGCTCGACGACTGATCCGGAGTTCGCGGGTTCGAACCTGACCGCGGCGACTGCGTTTTTATGGAGGAAATACGCTAAAGCGCCCGTGTGCTGTGCAATGCTAGTGCACGTTAAAGATCCCCAGGTGGTCGAAATTATTCCGGAGCCCTCCACTACCGTGCACCTCTTCCTTTCTTTCTTCTCTCACTCCCTCCTTTATCCCTTCCCTTACGGCGCGGTTCAGGTGTCCGCCGAGGTGTGAGACAGATACTGCGCCATTTACTTTCCCCAAAAACCAATTATTATTATTATTATTAAACTTTGTTTATTTTCTTCACCGGGAGGCGCTATTTTTCTTTTACGGTCGCCCATTCAAACGCACACTGCCGGAGACTATCGTCAGCCTTGCCTTCGCCAGCCATTCATCCTCGTCTTCGCGCGTATGCTGCATGTGCCTCGGGACGACCCCGCGCGCTGCGCTTAGCCGCTGAAAAACGCGACGCGCCTCCGTTTCGCCGGCCTGATTGCCCCGCTGACGCGCGCCGACAAGGGAAAGCAAAGCACGCAATGCAAAAAGCGGAGCAGCGAACGCCGCGTGGCGTCGCTCCGTTCGCTCTGATGCGATGGCATGTGACAGGCGTGGCGGCGCGCGCTCGGAATGCTCAGGAGGAAGGGTTTTCACAACCCTCGCCTCCTCCGCGCAGCACCCGTCGCCGGAACCCGGCGCACGAGTTCCAAGCCTCCGTCCCCTTTCTCCTGCATTTTTTGTTCTTTTGTTTCTTAGCTGCGTTGTGGGGCTTCAAGTGAGCGAACTAGACGGCGCCTCGGTAAATCTGTGCAGTGCTACGGTTGCCGGGGCCGTGACAGCTAAACACAAGGCGCGATTCAACAGGGAGCTTCGTGAGCTCGGTAAGCTTACGATAGGCCACACGGACCGCCGTGCAGTGGCCAATCACGAGGATCAGCACCGACCCAATCGTAAACCGCGCTGGCGTATGCGTGAAAACAGCACTGAGAATTCCAGAATTCCGGGCCGCTGATTGGCTGACGCTGGCGTCAGGTTTGTCGGAGGTGCAACTATAGAGTACAGTCTTTGCCAAAGATAACCAGGCTAGGCGGTTTGCTTTTCAGTCGTATATTGAAGCTACTATGCCAGCTCTCAAGCTCTAAATCTCTGTATGGTAAGGAGAACCCCTGTCCTCACCCTCTGAGAACTTTTTGATCTTTAGGGAATCTGTAAGGGCTCTACAGTTCGAATGAGAAGCAAACCATGTAGTCTGGTTACTTTTGGCAAAGGCTGTACGTGCAAGCTGTTCGAGCTCCTCGTTTCGGCGTTCAGGTTTCTAGAATCCAGTGGGGACGGGAACGTATACAGCAGTTGAATAAGAAGGTGTGTTTCTCCTCTCTCACCACACCGTAATATCATCATCATCATCATCATCATCAGCCTAGCAATACATCCACTGCAGGAAACAGGCCTCTCTCTTCATGCATAGGCATATCTCTGCAGTAAACCCTGTCCTATGCCACAAGCACCTGCTGCCACCTTACGCCGCAAGCTCCATAATCTCATCCGCCTCCTGCTATGCTTGCCTCCGTTACTTCTTGCCTCTGTAATGCATGTTCTGCCTACGACCATTTTTTTTCTCCTTGATTTCATCTATAGGATATGCCATTAACTCGCGTCGTATAATACGTCGTCGCCTAAACATCTGGCGTTCATACATGTTCCGCAATTGCGACGCTGCGCCTGATCCGCGAGAGTCGAATTGGTTGGAAAGCGGGAGTTCTCGATGACGTCGCACCTGTGGTCACGTGACTGAAGGGGCAAGGGAGTGCATGGGCGCACTCGTGGGAGAGGAATGGTGAGGCGCTGTGTATAGTCACCGCTGCCACTCGTTCGCTCAGAGGCAGCTCCGAAAATTCCGCATGCCGCGGGCTCCTTTTCTTGCCACGGCCGCGAAGCCAACAGGCAAACACGCTGACCAGCGTATGTAACCCCGCATCGATCCACGGGATTTAGTAGGCGCTCGCACGCAAAGCGGAACCGAAAGTGGCCTCCTTCCTTCACTGTCGTCTCCTGGATGTCTTTAATGCGATAGTGCGCCACGCAGCACTCACTGTCCGACACTGACTGCGCACCGCGCGCACCGTGTTCCGTACTTCGCGCGGCGCAGTATACACTGTTTGGGGAATGATTTGTGGGCCCACTTGTGCCACGGACACGAGTCGACTGATGCGGCCGCCTGGTCGATGCGCGGACTCCGGCGCGGCCTTAACCCACGCACTCCTACATGCGCTCTAAACACGAATACGCCTGTTTGGGAGTTAAAAAAGGAGTCAAGAAAAAAGCTCACCCTCTTTTATAAAAGTTAATGCGCTAAAGGAGAGCTTACTCTTTTTTTACTCCTTTTTGTTTAGAGTGTACTTGTGGCCGCCATTTCTTCGTGCGCGCGTGTGCGAGTTGCCAGTACAGAAAGAGCATGCAAGCTGGGCCAGCTGACTTCAAGCATTTGAAGGCGTAAATTTAAAACAGGGCAAACACGCAGGGCAAGCTCCATAGACCTGTCCTTGTGCGTTCGTTCTGTTTTATGCCCGCTTAGAAAGTCATTTCTTGGAGTGCAAGGAGCTCTCGTCTTTGGCTGCTGACGTCAAATGCACCCGCCTCTTCCGATTCACGTGCGATCAACACATGTAGGCACGTATCCAAGGGGGCGCCCGAGGGGGACCTGCACCCCCCCCCCCCTCCCTCCCTTTATATAACAGCCTCGGGCCCCCTCCTGGCTACGTGCCTGGATCAAGCAGATGTCATTTGTCACTGTCAAGGACACTGGACACGTTGAGGTCGCTTTTTCTCGCGTGATGCACCGAGAAGCTATAATGCAACATTTGTTTTGGCTGTTTATCGAAAGACAAGATGAGTAATTACATACCAGGCTCTCGTATAGAGGACGGCAGACTCAGTGGACACTCATGCAGGCGGCAATATGGCAGGAAAGGCATGCAGGAAATGGAGCACTGGCGCTGCCATTCTGACACCAGCGGCACTGCATGTCAGGACAAACACACAAGAAGAGTATTCCGAAAATCCTTGTAAAGAAAGCGGCTGGAACCAGGAACAAAAGCCGCAACCATGCTGTTCTTAGTGCTCCAAGCTTCTTTCGATGTTGCAGTGCTCTTGCGTTTAATTTAGTGGCCTAATGTCTCGCTTTCACGACACTCAAGATCTGCTGGATATACAGCCTGCATCGTGTAATGTGATTATTTTGCTTCCCCTAAGTCGTGCCCATTTACTGCGAGCTAAGTGTAGTGCGCACCGCGCTGTTAAAAGGACAGTAACCAAGCTACACGTTCCAGCAATACTTACGAAAGTGAATTTGGCGCAACGAAGTGCACAGGTTCAAGCTCGATCCGCTATCAATGCGTATACAGAATACACCAGCGTTATATACCTTCCGGATAATCGAAGGACAGAGTAACGCCCGATCATCGCGATCGTCATTTTCGTTAAGAGAAATCGTGCTGGCAAGCGAAGGCACAGGCAAGTATATATACATATGGGATCGCCCGTTCTTCCATTGACGGAGATCAGCAGGATTGACTGAAGGAACGCGCATTGCCTCAATGCCTCACTAGATAATTGTTTTTTTGAGGGGGAAGCAAATGGCGCAGTATCTGTCTCATATATATCGGCGGACACCTGAACCGCGCCGTAAGGGAAGGGATAAAGGAGGGAGTGAAAGAAGAAAGGAAGAAAGAGGTGCCCGTAGTGGAGGGCACCGGAATAATTTCGACCACCTGAGGATCTTTAACGTGCACTGACATCGCACAGTACGTGTACGGGCGCCTTAGCGTTTCGCCTCCATAAAAACGCAGCCGCCGCGGTCGGGTTCGAACCCGGGAACTCCGGACCAGTAGTCGAGCGTCCTAACCACTGAGCCACCGCGGCGGGTGACACACTAGATGGTAAGATCCGATTTTGAAGGAAAGACTTAGCGTGACAAAGCAAGAACAAGAGAGGAACACAGGACGATCGATGAACCCGGGACGAGACAGGGGAACGCAGAAAGGAACACAGAGAGGAACTCTCTTGTTCATGTTTTGCCACTCTAAGCCTGCCTTCCAAACCGTGAATATGAGGCAGGTCGGACACCAGCGATCAGAGCGCTGTGCCATCGGCGGCGACGCGACGAGCGCCCGGCGCTGCGCGGTCATCGCGTGCAGCTCGTTCTCGACGGGACGAGGATTTATAAGCGCCTCCCGCCGCGGTAATCGGCCCCGATAGTCGCGGGGAAAACGGCCTCCAGGCATGTATATAAACAGAGCCTATATACTATATACCTCCGCAGAAGAGAGGGCCGACCCTGGCGACTCGGACCGTATAATGGCCATGCCGGCCGGTATATATATACACCTCCTTCCGTCATTCCTTGATTCCTGCCGCTACTCTTCTTTTTTTTTTCTTTTATCCGGCTCCGGGGGAGAAACCGGGCGGAGGATGGGTCCGATTCTCCTCAGCGTGCGCAGTGCCGTGGTTGGTCGTCGGGCGTGTGAGATACTGGTGGCCGTGTTTCTTACTTAGGAGCTCTGAGCGACGACCAGGTACGCCATGAATAAGAGCCGCCCGCTATGGCGCTCGCTCGAGCGTCTGGATACCCCCCCCTACCCCGGTCGGTCGAGCTTGTTGTTGGTTCCGGCGGCCATATCCGACGATGCCGCGGGCCAGCCTCTCTCTGATAAGCCACACGCATTCGCTCTCTCAAAAAAAGGAATGGCTTGTGCGCTCCGCGGTGCGTGCCCGATTGTGTTAGCCGGCTTGCAGCATTCCTCGCTTCTCCTGCAGTCTCAGCCGCTAGGCTCCCCAGCAGGAACAGCGGATGGACAGACGCACCGACGAGATATACGGGGTATGGTGCTTCTTTCCAAGTTTTATTCGCCGCCCCGGCGCGCACGCAGTAACCCCCCCCCCCCCCCCCCCAAAAAAAAATAAAAAAATTCGCGAGCTCAGTCGCTGCAATAGTTGCTTGCTGCGGGACGTTTATTTTACGACTTGCGTATTGTTTTTATTATTTTTTTAACGAATCGAGTTCTTGGAGAAAGAGCACGATGCTAGGAGCTGAATTGGAGTGATGCACAAACGAAAGGAGCGGGATTATAAAACGTGAAACCGAGAGAGAAAGCTTAAGAGACCTCGTCAACCGGAACTCGCACTTCTTTTTTTTTTTGTTCTCAGGGACTACGCTGCCGAAAGCAAAAATTAAAAACAAAAAGATGTCTGTGGACTCATGCCGTGTGGAGAGAAGCTTGCTTTTCGACAATTATTACTCACGTGCCTGAACGTCGTTTGTAAGACGTAAGATTGCCACGAGCCCCCGATCGATCGAGACACAACAAAATATTAATCGACGCACAACTGTCAAAAAGAATACAGCCCCAGGATAAACACTGACGGATATTACCACCACCTTCGTAATCACGAACAGCATCAGGAATTGTGCAAAATGCATGACGAAGGCCTCCACCAGCCATCTCCAACTGACCCTTCATGTTACATACGATGGTTCGCTCCTTGGTAAAACGAACGATCCCATCCGATCGTTGGTACCCAGGCCTGAAATATGATAAGACCCAGTGAATAACAAGGACCAGGGAGAGGAGGAAATTATATACGGAGTCTGCACACAATGAAAGTAAGATATGAGACGAAAGAACCTGTAGAATATACTTTCCTGTTAACGAGTACACAAAGCTGTCTCTCAGAGTCATCGCTTTGTTTTCTTCACTAATGGTGAGTACGAAGTCTGCTGCGCAGGATAGCGCGTATATACTGTAAATAAAGCGCGGTCCAGATTACCCTGCGACCTGGTTACGAGCAAGCCTGCGGCCAGGTTTCTTTGCCATCGTGCGGCCATCATCTCAGGACAATGCGGGGCATGGTGCAACGATTAGTTCTAGCCCCCCCCCCCCCCCCCGCCCCTCACTTATTCTCCTCTTCTGAACTACTCAAGCAGTACTTGAAACGTGATCCCAAACCTATATACTCTTATTCCCGCCATTATGTTCCACTGTTTCATATACGCAACTACATCGACGGCGGAAAAAGGAGCGACAAATCTCGGGCTCCCATTGTCTCCTTCGAGGACAGATATATTCGCCATAGCGACGACGACGCGAGGTGGTCCCCGCGGAGTCCGGACAGCGGCGCAGCAGGTATCTCCTTGCGGATAATCACGTCGTGTCGAGTTACCCCACTGCGGCGATCCTCTGCCTCAGGCCTGCTTCCCCCCCTCCCACCCGGCTTCATCTCTCCAGAGCCTTCTCCTTCCAGCTTCAGCGGACACACCGCGTCCCGCGGGGGCGCTCGGGGGAGAGGAGGAAGTGCGGGACGGGAAATAACGAAGTGCACCGGAAGAAGAAAGAGAGAGAGAGAGAGAGAGAGAGAGAGAGAGAGAGAGGCGGGGGCAATAATAACTATAATAACGGCAAGAGAGTACGAAAAGCGGAAACGGAGAAAACAGACGCCTAGGAAGGAGGCTCCTGCGACGGACAGAAACAAACGTCCCCGCAGACGGTGCTCCGTAAAGAAAGGAGGCAGCAGACGAAGAAAGTCTCTGCTGCGTGTGCTCACCTATATAGCTACGCAAGCCTGCTCCCTTCCCCCGTTCCTCTTCTTATCGAGACTAACGACATCTCGGAGGACGGGAAAAGAAAGCACGAGCCCCCTCCTTCTTTCCCTCTCGCTCGAAGAGAGAAGAAATCCAAGAACGACAAACGAGAGTGACGGAAACAGACGACAGCGGCGAAGAGGATCCGCACCGCGCGGCAGTCTTCCCCGCGGATAATGGTTTCGGATGAAGCTACCGCAGCCATGGAAGCGACCCGGCGGGCGCGCTCTCCTTCATAGCGGCGTCGGACACAGTGCGCAGGGAGAGGGGAAAGCAGGCTCGCCAAAACGAACACCGCCGGCGCGCCGAAAGCAGCGCCGCAGCGCTAAGGGCAGCAGCAGCAGTAAGAGCGAGGAGCCCACTCTTCAAAACGACCGCGGAGGGCCGGCTCGCTACCGGCTTTTCTGTCGTTGAGCGAACGCTTTCCCTGGGCGCCCCCTTTTTTTTTTCTTTTCTCTCTCTCTTTCGCGTCGCACTACTTGTTGTTTTGGTCTGGCTGCGCCGGACGCGTATCCAAGGGTGGCCTATGGAAGGAGGAGGCGTCATGACTGCTGACCGCGCGGCGCCTCTCGCGCTGGCCTCTGACGACGCGGCTGCTGAGAGGCGCGGCTTTGTCTTTGTCGCTTACCGGAGGCACCGGCAGCCGACGGGGGCCGTCCATTGCTGGAGAGAATGAGTGCGCGCCGCTCACGGCCCGTACCGACAGTCGGACCCGACTGCGGCCGTCCTCCGATCCGTCTACAGTAGCCGCTCGGGGCTTCCGTTCCTTCTCTCCTAAAGCCCCTATCCTCTCTGGATGATGTTAGTGCGTGCGTGCTCCTTGGGAGTCCTCGCACCGCCAGGCGAGGCTGGCTTTCTGCGTGCGGGCGGCCGCTCGTCAAGCAGGAGGCCATGTGTTCCTGGCAGTGGGAACAGCAGCGCACAGTGGCGGCGAGTTCCTGGTGCGCCGGGAAGCGCCGCCATCGTCGCTCGTTATGAGGGAGCACTCGACCAGTCCATAAAAGGCGTAATAACCGCGCCTGCTTTATTGCGGGGCCGCCGGCCGAGCGCGCTCTTGTGCTGGGGCTCTCTGCGCGGCTGTTGCTCGGTGCTGCCCGTAACGGCGGCTGTGTACGCTTCCTGCAGCCGTTTGCGAGAGCCACAGGCGGGGGGGCTGTCGCTGCGCCGAGGTCTCCGGCGTCATGCGCTCCCTAGCCCGTTTTCGAGTGGGCCCGTGGCCTCCAGTCCCTTGGAGTTGCGGCCGTCCGCAGGCTGGCACGCCTTGATGGAGTCCATTTTCGGGATTGCGGCGGCGTGCGTGTGTGTGGCAGGAACGATTTTAGGCGGTGATTTACTGATTGCCAGAGTCCTGAATGGCGCACTGGTGCCTGCACTGGGCAGACACGGATAGTTCTACAACACGTGTTCAGTGATCACTGGAAATTCTGACGTCACAATGACGTCAGAGGGGCCCACTTCAGGCGCATGGAAGGCTATGTTTTAACCCCCATCCGTCGTTCTCGACCGGCTGTTCCTGCCTACTCTTCAAATGCAACGAAGAAGTGACACCGGATCTGCGCTTAGCAGCATCAGCTCTAGCGGTTTTACGACGGCAGTAAATCGTCGCCAGCATTCCGAGAAAAGCTTCCCTCCGGATCCGAGCGAGTGAGGATGACAACCCGACACCCCGCACACGACGCAGTCGCGAGCTGCGCTCACACGGCCACACTCTAAACATGGATACGTCTATGTGAGGAGTAAAAAGGGGGTAAGCTGTCCTCTATAAGGCGCACACCCTTTTTTTACTCCTTTCTGTTTACAGTGCAACGTCCAGGGAAGAGACCGGAAGAGGACGAAAGAGTACGCCCGACGAGGCACGACCAGAGACGTACAGGGTTGGTCAAAAGTTCCCAGGCCACAGGGTCTGCTTTACCAACGGCATATCCTGGAACTTAAGATGCCGATAAGGTTATCAAGGGTGTCAGAGGTTAGAACGATACTACTTCTACCTTCTACGGATATTTTGAGCCTGGAAGGCGTCGTGACTACCCAACTATACCGCTCAAAGGCAGACCCTGTGGCCTGGGTCTGTATATACCTGCACTCACGGCCACCGTGAAAGTCAAGAAGCGATAACAACGTATACTTCGTGCACCTCCTGAAACCTGTATCTCAGCGTCGACATAAGCACGACCAGCGGGAGAACACGGAGGCAGTGACGTCGGACGTGACGATCATAGTGTGACATTCCGTGTGTGCTACGAGGATCCACGTTCGACGGCGCGGCGTAGACGGAGACCCGTGACAGCGGCATCATCAATTACCCAGCCATGCTCTTTGAGTGACGACCAGAAAAACCGGACCCGCCGCCGCCCCGGGGAAACAGGCTTTATCCTCCCCAATTTCCGGTTACATTCCAGGACAAGGGAGCTGTCAGCGGGCCAGAGCGCGCCGCACCACAGCCGACGCTATGCGCTACCGCGAAGACGACATTCTTTCCCTCCCCCCCCCCCCCCCCCCCCCCCTTTGTCGTGGGCTATCGCCGGGAAGGCACCCACAGCTTCCCAGAAGGGCCGCGACGGACACCTGTCATGGCGGACAGGCAGTACTCGCCAAGAATGTGGAAAGACAGGCGCTAGTGAATTAGCTCCGAAGAGAGAGCCTGTGTATACTCTCACTTGAGAGAGAGTGGTGGCGTTTTTTTTGTTTATTTAGTTTGTATTGTTAACAGACTCTGGGTTCGAGGCTAAGCCCAACCCAAAGGGGTGGTCCCCATCTCGCATGTTATTTTGGATTGGAGAATTGATGCTTTGGGCGGGCCACTGGAAATGACCGCCCTTAGTCCTTTGTTAATCAAGTGCTTAAAAGCACATGTAAACGGATGCAGTCCAGTCTGAGCTGGGGCTCCATGCTTAGCATGTAATGTGATGCTACTTAGGCACTAACCTGCCCGGTCGATGAGTAAAGAAGTGCAAAGTTTGTTCTGTTGTAAAATTATGCTCTGCTGTCATCATCTACAAGCTCGCCTCCTGTTCATCTTCCAAGCCGAACGACACTAGAGGAAGGGTTTGTGAACCATCCTCGAAGAAACGGACGACTATTGAAATTCTACTGCAAGCACGCTCAGGACGACATCGTTCGCCAAGAGGGCCTTCAGCGCCGAAGCCCGTCGGCGTGCAGCTTCTGCCAGCAACCGCTCGAGCCCAACTCCGGAGCCACTCCATCGCCCCCATGAAGTCGTCGGCACGTAAGCTCGGACGCCCCAGCCTCTGATGTATAATCCTAATCATGTGTAATTATTGAATATACCTGTTTGTTTAAACTGAGCCATACG